>NW_027675347.1:1877500-1885000 GCF_965601325.2 Salmo salar | reverse complement strand
TGTGTGTGTGTGTATCCTGTGTGTGTGTGTGTGTGTGTATCCTGTGTGTGTGTGTGTGTGTGTGTGTGTGTCCTGTGTGTGTGTGTGTGTGTGTCCTGTGTGTGTGTCCTGTGTGTGTGTGTCCTGTGTGTGTGTGTGTGTCGTGTGTGTGTGTGTGTCCTGTGTCCTGTGTGTGTGTCCTGTGTGTGTGTGTGTCAGAACGTTTGTCAGAACGTTTGTCTTAACTAGCCTGAAAAGTCAAACATGTCTGATATGAACATTGACATAAACCCTCTACATACTTGAGTTTCTCCAGTCTGCAGTGTGGATCCTCCAGTCCAGCAGAGAGCAGTCTGACTCCTGAGTCTCCTGGGTGATTGTAGCTCAGGTCCAGCTCTCTCAGGTGTGAGGGGTTTGACCTCAGAGCTGAGACCAGAGAAGCACAGCCTTCCTCTGTGACTAGACAGCCTGACAGCCTGCAAAGAGTCAAATCAAATTAAAATCACACTGCTATGCTTTGGTGGTGAAAATAGTGGCAGTATAATTTTTCAACATTTTTCAGATATCAGTGTCCTGAAACCTGCCATATCTATTCGTAAATTAATGTATCATCATTAAAAATGACAAATGATCAAAGTATTGCCTGCAGATAGAAACATGTATAGTACAAATATTTGAGTAGACTGACCAGACCAGTTTAAAAGCAGTATCAGTCAAAAGACAGACAGTGAGGTATCAGATTTAGATTGTATTGAGTATACAGTCCACACCATATCTATTTTGACAGTGAAGATAACATTTTAAATGTGGCTCTAAACTCCAACATTTTGGATTTCAGATCAAATGTTTCATATGAGGTAACAGTATATAATGTCACCTTTTATTTGTGGGTATTTTAATACATACAGTTGAAGTCAGAAGTTTACATATACCTTAGCCAAATGCATTTAAACTCAATTTTTACAATTCCTGACATTTAATCCTAATAAAAATTCCCTGGCTTAGGTCAGTTAGGATCACCACTTTATTTTAATAATGTGAAATGTCAGAATAATAGTAGAGAGAATGATTTATTTCAGCTTTTATTTCTTTCATCACATTCCCAGTGGGTCAGAAGTTTACATACACTCAATTAGTATTTGGTAGCATTGCCTTTAAATGGTTTAACTTGGGTTAAACGTTTCGGGTAGCCTTCTACAAGCTTCCCACAATAAGTTGGGTGAATTTTGGCCCATTCCTCCTGACAGAGCTGGTGTAACTGAGTCAGGTTTGTAGGCCTCTTGCTCGCACACGCTTTTTCAGTTCTGCCCACAAATTTTCTATAGGATTGAGGTCAAGGTTTTGTGATGGCCACTCCAATACCTTGACTTTGTTGTCCTTAATCCATTTTGCCACAACTTTGGAAGTATCGTTGGGGTCATTGTCCATTTGGAAGACCCATTTGTGACCAAGCTTTAACTTCCTGACTGATGTCTCGAGATGTTGCTTCAATATATCCACAATTTTCCTGCCTCATGATGCCATCTATTTTGTGAAGTGCGCCAGTCCCTCCTGCAGCAAAGCACCCCCACAACATGATGCTGCCACCGCCGTGCTTCACAGTTGGGATGGTATGATGGCTGTGTGGTCCCATGGTGTTTAGACTTGCGTACTATTAATTGAACGTGTTACCTTCAGGCGTTTGGAAATTGCTCCCAAGGATGAAGCAGACTTGTGGAGGTCTACAATTTTTTTTTCTGAGATTTTGGCTGATTTCTTTTCATTTTCCCATGAATAAATCATGAATCAGAATGAGTGAGAAAGTTACACAGAGGCCACAACAGAACATGCTAACCTCTCACCATTACCAATAACAGAGGATACAACAAAACATGCTAACCTCTCACCATTACCAATAACAGAGGCTACAACAAAACATGCTAACCTCTCACCGTTACCAATAACAGAGGATACAACAAAACATGCTAACCTCTCACCATTACCAATAACAGAGGCTAAAACAAAACATGCTAACCTCTCACCGTTACCAATAACAGAGGCTACAACAAAACATGCTAACCTCTCACCATTACCAATAACAGAGGCTACAACAAAATATGCTAACCTCTCACCATTACCAATAACAGAGGCTACAACAAAACATGCTAACCTCTCACCATTACCAATAACAGAGGCTACAACAAAACATGCTAACCTCTCACCATTACCAATAACAGAGACTACAACAAAACATGCTAACCTCTCACCATTACCAATAACAGAGGCTACAACAAAACATGCTAACCTCTCACCATTACCAACAACAGAGGATACAACAAAACATGCTAACCTCTCACCATTACCAATAACAGAGAGTACAACAAAACATGCTAACCTCTCACCATTACCAATAACAGAGGCTACAACAAAACATGCTAACTTCTCACCATTACCAATAACAGAGACTACAACAAAACATGCTAACCTCTCACCGTTACCAATAACAGAGGATACAACAAAACATGCTAACCTCTCACCATTACCAATAACAGAGGCTAAAACAAAACATGCTAACCTCTCACCGTTACCAATAACAGAGGCTACAACAAAACATGCTAACCTCTCACCATTACCAATAACAGAGGCTACAACAAAATATGCTAACCTCTCACCATTACCAATAACAGAGGCTACAACAAAACATGCTAACCTCTCACCATTACCAATAACAGAGGCTACAACAAAACATGCTAACCTCTCACCATTACCAATAACAGAGACTACAACAAAACATGCTAACCTCTCACCATTACCAATAACAGAGGCTACAACAAAACATGCTAACCTCTCACCATTACCAACAACAGAGGATACAACAAAACATGCTAACCTCTCACCATTACCAATAACAGAGAGTACAACAAAACATGCTAACCTCTCACCATTACCAATAACAGAGGCTACAACAAAACATGCTAACCTCTCACCATTACCAATAACAGAGGGGGTTTGATCTTTGTTAGTAGAATCACAAGCTTGATGTAATCACTGCAGGTGTCAGGAATCCCGCTTCCTGAGTCTGTTTCTGCCTGAGCTGACTGTTTTCTGTTTAGAGTCTAAGGTTTCTGAACGCACCCTGTCTGGTTGCCAGGCGACGAAGTTAGGCGGGAGATCTAGTGATTACCCTACACCTGCATCTCATCAACCTTCTGCACACCTGGTCCTGATCATCACCTCTTCATAAGCCCTGAGCTGACATCCATTCCCTGCTGGATCGTTAGCAACGAACAGCCTCATGTTTCCTGAGCTAGTCTTGTTGTTTTGTTCTTGTTACTGGTTGCTCACTCCCCGTTTACTCTGTCTACAGTCATCCTCCCGGAACATTCAACTCCCTTGCCTGGCCGTCGGTGGATACAGTGACTTCATTGAATCCACCCATCTACTCTCATCAACTCACCTCCGCTGCCGCTCCGTCTCCTGGATCACTCAAATTACACATCAAGACTACCAATAAATACTCACCTTCATTTTACTCACCTTGTCCTGGTCTGCTTCTGGGTTCTGTCTTAGAGAAACGTGACAGCAGGCATGGAATATGGGACAACATGCTAAACTTATGACTACTTTAATACACTATAAGTAATATGTCCGAATAATTACGACTTTTTCAAATGGGAGAACTACATGCATAAAGTACTTTCATATCTGATAATACTGACCTCAGAGTCTCCAGTTTACAGTGGGGATTCCCCAGTCCAGCAGAGAGCAGCTTCACTCCTGAATCCTTCAGGTCATTGTTACTTAGGTCCAGATCTCTCAGGTGTGAGGGGTTTGAACTGAGAACTGAGGCCAACACTTTACAGGATGTGTCTGTGAGTTTACAGCCAGTGAGTCTGCAAACACAGAAGAAATACAATGACAGACAGGTTGTATTAAAATGATACGCTTAGCTTTCTCTGTTTACGCTGTTACCCATTTACAAATAATGTGTTGGGTTTGACCTCAGAGCTGAGACCAGAGAAGCACAGCCTTCCTCTGTGACTCCACAGCCTGACAAAGAGATCATGACTTCAAACACATTGTTAATTTAGTGTAGAAGGACAATGGCAGATGCATTTGGTTAATTCTCCCAAACAACATATAGATTCTTCTTCTGTCTCCTAGAGTTGTATGGTCATATTGTTATACTAATGTGAAAATCAATGCATTTATTCAATGTTTTCAATATAATATTAAACACATATTATAATGCATATTTTTCTTTAACCTGAATATTTCTTCCTGATGATTAGTTTTTATATGTCATTTTATGTACTCACAGAAATGCACTGGAGGCTTTGAACACTGGCAGCAGCCTCAGAAGACCTTCCTCTGATCTGGAGTATTTCTTCAGGTCAAACACATCCAGCTCCTTTTCTGAAGTCAGCAACACAAAGACCAGAGCTGACCACTGTGCAGGTGACAGGTTGGGTTCTGAGAGACTTCCTGAGCTCAGGAAGCTTTGGATCTCCTCCACTAGAGAATGGTCATTCAGTTCATTCAGACAGTGGAACAGATTGATGCACCTCTCTGGAGAGGGATTCTCCCTGATCTTCTCCTTGATGTAGTTCACTGTGTCTTCATGGGTCTTTGAGCTACTTCTTGTCTTTGTCAGTAGACCTCGTAAGTGCTTCTGATTGGACTTCAGTGAGAGGCCCAGAAGGAAGCGGAGGAAAAGGTCCAGGTTTCCCATCTCACTTTGTAAGGCTTTATCCACAGCACTCTTGTAGAAAGAAACTTCAGGCTTTCTGAACAGCGCAGAAAGGTTCCTGGACGTTGATTGCGGTTCGGCCATTAGATTCTCATTGTTGTTGATGAATGAGAGGAACACATATACAGCAGCCAGAAACTCCTGAATGCTCAGATGAACGAAGCAGTACAACTTGTCTTGGTACAGAACACATTCCTCTTTAAAGATCTGTGTGCACAATCCTGAGTACACCGAGGCTTCATTGACATCAATGCCAGCCTCTTTCAGGTCTTCTTCATAGAAAATCAGATTGCCATTCACAAGCTGTTGAAAAGCCAGTTTTCCCAGTGACAGAATGCTCTCTTTATTCCAGTGTGGACCTGTCTCTTCTTCCCCAAGATACTTTTCATCCTTCTGTTTGGTATAAAACTCCACAAGGTGTGTGTACATCTCAGTCAGAGTCTTGGGCATCTCTTCTCTCTTATGTTTCAGCATGTGTTCGAGGACTGTTGCAGAAATCCAACAGAAGACTGGAATGTGGCACATGATGTGGAGGCTCCTTGATGTCTTTATGTGTGAGATGATTCTGCTGGCCAGGTCCTCATCACTGAATCTCTTTCTGAAGTACTCCTCCTTCTGTGGGTCATTGAACCCTCGTACCTCTGTCACCTGGTCAACACACCCTGAAGGGATCTTATTGGCTGCTGCAGGTCGGGTAGTTATCCAGAGGAGAGCAGAGGGAAGCAGATTTCCCTTGATGAGATTTGTCAGCAGAACATCCACTGAGGTTGACTCTGTGACGTCCCAACAGATCTTGTTCTTCTGGAAGTCTAGGGGCAGTCGGCACTCATCCAGACCATCAAAGATGAACACAACTTTGTACTTGTCGTAGTTGGAGATTCTTGATTGTTTGGTTTCCATTGAAAAGTGATTAAGAAGTTCAATCAAAGTGTGTTTGTCCCCTTTCATCAAATTCAGCTCCCGGAAAGGGAATGAAAATACAAATTGGACATCCTGATTTGCTTTTCCTTCAGCCCAGTCCAGAATGAACTTCTGCACAGAGACTGTTTTTCCAATGCCAGCGACTCCCTTTGTCAGCACAGTTCTGATGAGTTTGTCTTGTCCAGTTAGGGGTTTGAAGATGTCGTTACATTTGACTGCAGTCTCTTGTCTTGCTTGTTTCCTGGTTGTTGTCTCAATCTGTCTCAGCTCATGTTCATTATTGACCTCTCCTGTTCCACCCTCTGTGATGTAGAGCTCTGTGTAGATCTGATTGAGAAGTGTTGGGTTTCCTTGTTTAGCGATCCCCTCAAATACACATTGAACCTTCTTCTCTAGATTAGATTTGAGTTCACGTTGGCAAATCACAGCAAGCTCATCTGAATGAAGAAATAGCACAGAGGATATTAATATTATGTCTGTTTTAATGCCTACAGTATTGTAGGACTGTTATAACATTTTAAATCATAATCATTTATTCTCTTAACTGTCTATATAAATGTGTAAATGTTTTCATAATCCATTACAGACTGGTGTGACTGATTATATTATTATTGGTATTATTGATGGTATTATTAATGTTGTCTCTCTCTCTCTCTCTAAATTAATCAACACAACACATCCCTGCTGCTACTTGATGAGGTCACTAGGTGTTGTGTTAAGGCTGCTACAATATCATTGAGTTACACAGCTACTTTAGCTGTACTTTAGCCACAGCTTTTAAATGTTATAAAACAGCATTCATCATGAGGCAGACAGATCTTACATTTCTCCAGTGTGTCAGCAAGCTCCTTCTGGTTCATTTTCCTCAGGACGTGCAGTGTGATCTTCAGAGCCCCCTCTCTGGCACTGCTCTCCTGCCTCTCATCTTCAGCATCCACCACTTCCTTATCCTGCTTCTGACTCTCATAGCCTTCTGGGAGTTCTGGACTAAGAATCCTCTTGAACATCTTCAGCTCGTTCTTCACAAATGTCGTCATTTTCTCTTCAAGCAACTGAAATAAATCAAGTAAATAAGTTAAGCAAGAGAAGAAATGCTTTCTCATTAACACATTAATGAATAATTGACAGATCAACTTTACTTGAAGTAAACTAAAACAAATGTTAATAACAGGATCACATACACTGAATACAGAGTCCAGGTCTGTTTGATGACTCTGGGAAGACTGACCACTGAGAATCTCTGACTCTGATCTCTCCTGTTGGTTTCTGTGGACAAAACATGAGATTACAGTACACACACACACACACACACACACACACACACACACACACACACACACACACACACACACACACACACTGTTTTAGGACTATGAAAATGGACTAAAGTATTAGCCTATGGATTATGAAAACAACCAAAAGAAATGTGAAAATGGGAGAGGAGAAATGACTAGAGACAGTGTTGTTTAACTCACTGGCCATGACCCATGAGTTCTTCTTACCTTTGTTCAGTAGAAAAGTCTCCCTCTCTAAACACTATAGGACGATCCATAGACTTGTCACTCTTCATGGACACACAGCTGGGTACAGGGGAGGCTGGTCTCTCCTGCTTGATTGGTCTTCAACACAACAGAGACAATCATTACATCTCTCATCTACTCTGATCTCAGATGGGGAAACAAGTGTTTCATTCCAAAATGCTATATATCCATTTTCAGAAATGTTGGGAAATGTAATTTTATTGTTTAAAGAAATTATTAAACCACTGCAAGGCTTTATAAAGGCTTCTAACGTTTGTAATTTCCACTTCAAAATGTCAGACTTGATTTGATGAAAAAAATGGATCAACCACTACAAAAAATGTCCCTTAA
>NW_027675347.1:1830000-1872500 GCF_965601325.2 Salmo salar | reverse complement strand
GAATCAGACCTGCTCCCTGACTTTTAACACTAGAATCAGACCTGCTCTCTGACTTTTAACACTAGAATCAGTCCTGCTCCCTGACTTTTAACACTAGAATCAGACCTGATCCCTGACTTTTCCTAAATGTTTGTATTTTACACTGCTCATTTGTCCGAATTTTGAAATCAAGAACAGAAAAAGAGCCTTTTGACCAGTTATTTCCCACCTACTACCTGCCCATCAAGACAATGTGCTGTTGGACCTTGGTACCCAGCCAGCCACTAATGAGTCTCCCTTTCCTCACTGAATAAATGGGCCGTAATTGTGCACCTTATATGATAATATAAGTTTTATTTAACTAGGCAAATCAGTTAAGAACAAATTCTTATTTTCAATGACGGCCTAGGAACAGTGGGTTAACTGCCTTGTTCAGGGGCAGAACGACAGATTTTTACGTTCTCAGCTCAGGGATTCAATCCAGCAACCTTTCAAGTACTGGCTCAACACTCTAACCACTAGGCTACCTGCCGCCTCTACACTCTAACCACTAGGCTACCTGCCGCCCTTCCACTCTAACCACTAGGCTACCTGCCGCCCCTCCACTCTAACCACTAGGCTACCTGCCGCCCCTCCTCTAACCACTAGGCTACCTGCCTCCCCTCCTCTAACCACTAGGCTACCTGCCGCCTCTACACTCTAACCACTAGGCTACCTGCCGCCCCTCCACTCTAACCACTAGACTACCTGCCACCTCTACACTCTAACCACTAGGCTACCTGCCGTCCCTCCACTCTAACCACTAGGCTACCTGCCGCCCCTCCACTCTAACCACTAGGCTACCTGCCGCCCCTCCACTCTAACCACTAGGCTACCTGCCGCCGCTCCACTCTAACCACTAGGCTACCTGCCACCCCCAACACTCTAACCACTAGGCTACTTGCCACCCCTCCACTCTAACCACTAGACTACCTGCCACCCCTCCACTCTAACCACTAGGCTACCTGCCACCCCCTCCACTCTAACCACTAGGCTACCTGCCACCCCTCCACTCTAACCACTAGGCTACCTGCCTCCCCTCCACTCTAACCACTAGGCTACCTGCCACCCCCTCCACTCTAACCACTAGGCTACCTGCCTCCCCTCCACTCTAACCACTAGGCTACCTGCCTCCCCTCCACTCTAACCACTAGGCTACCTGCCGCCCCTCCACTCTAACCACTAGACTACCTGCCACCTCTACACTCTAACCACTAGGCTACCTGCCGTCCCTCCACTCTAACCACTAGGCTACCTGCCACCTCTACACTCTAACCACTAGGCTACCTGCCGCCCCTCCACTCTAACCACTAGGCTACCTGCCGCCTCTACACTCTAACCACTAGGCTACCTGCCGCCCCTCCACTCTAACCACTAGGCTACCTGCCGCCTCTACACTCTAACCACTAGGCTACCTGCCGCCTCTACACTCTAACCACTAGGCTACCTGCCGCCCCTCCACTCTAACCACTAGACTACCTGCCACCTCTACACTCTAACCACTAGGCTACCTGCCGTCCCTCCACTCTAACCACTAGGCTACCTGCCGCCTCTACACTCTAACCACTAGGCTAACTGCCGCCCCTCCACTCTAACCACTAGGCTACCTGCCGCCCCTACACTCTAACCACTAGGCTACCTGCCGCCTCTACACTCTAACCACTAGGCTACCTGCCGCCCCTCCACTCTAACCACTAGACTACCTGCCGCCCCTACACTCTAACCACTAGGCTACCTGCCGCCTCTACACTCTAACCACTAGGCTACCTGCCGTCCCTCCACTCTAACCACTAGGCTACCTGCCGCCCCTCCACTCTAACCACTAGGCTACCTGCCGCCTCTACACTCTAACCACTAGGCTACCTGCCGCCTCTACACTCTAACCACTAGGCTACCTGCCGCCCCTCCACTCTAACCACTAGACTACCTGCCACCTCTACACTCTAACCACTAGGCTACCTGCCGTCCCTCCACTCTAACCACTAGGCTACCTGCCGCCTCTACACTCTAACCACTAGGCTAACTGCCGCCCCTCCACTCTAACCACTAGACTACCTGCCGCCCCTACACTCTAACCACTAGGCTACCTGCCGCCTCTACACTCTAACCACTAGGCTACCTGCCGCCCCTCCACTCTAACCACTAGGCTACCTGCCGCCTCTACACTCTAACCACTAGGCTACCTGCCGCCCCTCCACTCTAACCACTAGGCTACCTGCCGCCACTCCACTCTAACCACTAGGCTACCTGCCGCCTCTACACTCTAACCACTAGGCTACCTGCCGCCTCTACACTCTAACCACTAGGCTACCTGCCGTCCCTCCACTCTAACCACTAGGCTACCTGCCGCCTCTACACTCTAACCACTAGGCTACCTGCCTCCTCTACACTCTAACCACTAGGCTACCTGCCGCCCCTCCACTCTAACCACTAGGCTACCTGCCGCCCCTCCACTCTAACCACTAGGCTACCTGCCGTCCCTCCACTCTAACCACTAGGCTACCTGCCGCCCCTCCACTCTAACCACTAGGCTACCTGCCGCCCCTCCACTCTAACCACTAGGCTACCTGCCGCCCCTCCACTCTAACCGCTAGGCTACCTGCCGCCTCTACACTCTAACCACTAGGCTACCTGCCGCCTCTACACTCTAACCACTAGGCTACCTGCCGCCCCTCCACTCTAACCACTAGGCTACCTGCCGCCTCTACACTCTAACCACTAGGCTACCTGCCGCCTCTACACTCTAACCACTAGGCTACCTGCCGCCCCTCCACTCTAACCACTAGGCTACCTGCCGCCCCTCCACTCTAACCACTAGGCTACCTGCCGCCCCTCCACTCTAACCACTAGGCTACCTGCCGCCTCTACACTCTAACCACTAGGCTACCTGCCGCCTCTACACTCTAACCACTAGGCTACCTGCCGCCCCTCCACTCTAACCACTAGGCTACCTGCCGCCCCTCCACTCTAACCACTAGGCTACCTGCCGCCGCTCCACTCTAACCACTAGGCTACCTGCCGCCTCTACACTCTAACCACTAGGCTACCTGCCGCCTCTACACTCTAACCACTAGGCTACCTGCCGCCCCTCCACTCTAACCACTAGGCTACCTGCCGCCCCTCCACTCTAACCACTAGGCTACCTGCCGCCCCTCCACTCTAACCACTAGGCTACCTGCCGCCCCTCCACTCTAACCACTAGACTACCTGCCGCCCCTACACTCTAACCACTAGGCTACCTGCCGCCTGCCGTCCCTCCACTCTAACCACTAGGCTACCTGCCGCCCCTCCACTCTAACCACTAGGCTACCTGCCGCCTCTACACTCTAACCACTAGACTACCTGCCACCCCTCCACTCTAACCACTAGGCTACCTGCCGCCTCTACACTCTAACCACTAGGCTACCTGCCTCCTCTACACTCTAACCACTAGGCTACCTGCCGCCCCTCCACTCTAACCACTAGGCTACCTGCCGCCCCTCCACTCTAACCACTAGGCTACCTGCCGCCCCTCCAATCTAACCACTAGGCTACCTACCGCCTCCACACTCTAACCACTAGGCTACCTGCCGCCTCTACACTCTAACCACTAGGCTACCTGCCGCCCCTCCACTCTAACCACTAGGCTACCTGCCGCCCCTCCACTCTAACCACTAGGCTACCTGCCACCCCTCCACTCTAACCACTAGGCTACCTGCCGTCCCTCCACTCTAACCACTAGGCTACCTGCCGCCTCTACACTCTAACCACTAGGCTACCTGCCACCCCTCCACTCTAACCACTAGGCTACCTGCCGCCTCTACACTCTAACCACTAGGCTACCTGCCGCCCCTCCACTCTAACCACTAGGCTACCTGCCGCCTCTACACTCTAACCACTAGGCTACCTGCCGCCCCTCCACTCTAACCACTAGGCTACCTGCCGCCCCCAAATGAGGCCTAACTGAATGATAAGAAGGATGAAGGGGTTGATTTAATGTAGAAAGACAATAGTGTAATGATGAGTTTGTGTTATGCCTATTTATCAGCAGCAAATCATTTGACCACACCCCTTGTGGGTTAATAATATTCTCTTTTATGTTTTACTTTCCACAAATAAACTGTTGTGGGTCTGTTTTATTGACTGTAACTCTAACACTAATCGCATGTATTGTAAGGAAATGAACACATGCTATGAGTTACAGTAGGCCTTTAGAGTGATGTAAAACATGTCCTGGACTCTGTCCAAGTTAATGAGCGGGAAACAAATGATACCAGTCAACCTTCACAGCCGGCCCATCGACACTACTCCTAAACTATACCACAACTAATTTCACACATGATAAGAGTTATCCTGATCAGCTGGCCCATCGACACTACTCCTAAACTGTACCAAAACTAATTTCACACATGATAAGAGTTATCCTGATCAGCTTGCCCATCGACACTACTCCTAAACTATAGCACAACTAATTTCACACATGATAAGAGTTATCCTGATCAGCTGGCCCATCGATACTACTCCTAAACTATACCACAACTAATTTCACACATGATAAGAGTTATCCTGATCAGCTGGCCCATCGACACTACTCCTAAACTATACCAAAACTAATTTCACACATGATAAGAGTTATCCTGATCAGCTGGCCCATCGACACTACTCCTAAACTATACCAAAACTAATTTCACACATGAAAATAGTTAGCCTGTAGACAAGGTTACGTTTACAATAATCTGATGAGTGACAATATTAGGCCTATCAGTTGTCATATTGAACATGAAGAGATGGGAGCATCTTGTAATTGACAGATGCAGTGAAAGGAGCATCTCTTTATCAAATCCTCCTTCAGAGTCACATGCAGGTGAAACATTGTGATTTCTATATAATACTGTATCTGAAAGAGCAGATTCTGCAGGTAAAACATTGTGTTTCTATATAGTACTGTATCTGAAAGAGCAGATTCTGCAGTTTCCTTGACACTTACCTTTATCAAATAACTCTCAACATTCAAGAGGTGCAGCTTTATTTCCAAAGTTCAATTTTTCTTCAACAATATCCGTGTTGTCCATGTTTTAATCACATGACCACTCCAGCAGCAGCATTGATCTGGCAACTAAGCAAAAACTATTAACATAATCAAATTAAAATCTGCTATTCTGTCGTCAATGGATGAACGGCCAATAGAAACCAGATAGAAACTGATCGTGGTGCATGTGACCTCAGTTCTGGTTAGCCGCAGATGTAGAAACCAACTTGCTCAAGGTCTTTCCATGTCTCGGGAAAGATGAAACCAGGCCAGCGGGTGACTGTCTGAGACTGTCTGAGACTGTGGTTTTGAGTCACGTGGAGCCTTACATGGGCAAATGCAGAAATGTGACCATGGACAGCTTCTTCACATCAATTTCCCTCAGACAAGTTGATTGCGAAGAAGACTAGCCTGCTATGAACAGTGAACACACAAAGAAGACTAGCCTGCTATGAACAGTGAACACACAAAGAAGACTAGCCTGCTATGAACAGTGAACACACAAAGAAGACTAGCCTGCTATCAGACACCAACCAGTATCCCTTTATGATCTAGCCAGGTCATTACAGTATATACAGTATCTCTACCATATACAGACACCAACTAGTATCCCCTTTATGATCTAGCCAGGTCATTACAGTATATACAGTATCTCTACCATATACAGACACCAACTAGTATCCCCTTTATGATCTAGCCAGGTCATTACAGTATATACAGTATCTCTACCATATACAGACACCAACTAGTATCCCCTTTATGATCTAGCCAGGTCATTACAGTATATACAGTATCTCTACCATATACAGACACCAACTAGTATCCCCTTTATGATCTAGCCAGGTCATTACAGTATATACAGTATCTCTACCATATACAGACACCAACTAGTATCCCCTTTATGATCTAGCCAGGTCATTACAGTATATACAGTATCTCTACCATATACAGACACCAACTAGTATCCCCTTTATGATCTAGCCAGGTCATTACAGTATATACAGTATCTCTACCATATACAGACACCAACTAGTATCCCCTTTATGATCTAGCCAGGTCATTACAGTATATACAGTATCTCTACCATATACAGACACCAACTAGTATCCCCTTTATGATCTAGCCAGGTC
Organism: Salmo salar; assembly: GCF_965601325.2. NCBI lineage: Eukaryota > Metazoa > Chordata > Actinopteri > Salmoniformes > Salmonidae > Salmo > Salmo salar. The sequence continues at coordinate 1,866,344 of NW_027675347.1, read as the reverse complement.
ATTACAGTATATACAGTATCTCTACCATATACAGACACCAACTAGTATCCCCTTTATGATCTAGCCAGGTCATTACAGTATATACAGTATCTCTACCATATACAGACACCAACTAGTATCCCCTTTATGATCTAGCCAGGTCATTACAGTATATACAGTATCTCTACCATATACAGACACCAACTAGTATCCCCTTTATGATCTAGCCAGGTCATTACAGTATATACAGTATCTCTACCATATACAGACACCAACTAGTATCCCCTTTATGATCTAGCCAGGTCATTACAGTATATACAGTATCTCTACCATATACAGACAGCAACTAGTATCCCCTTTATGATCTAGCCAGGTCATTACAGTATATACAGTATCTCTACCATATACAGACAGCCTTCCATCTGACAGACACCAATTAGTATCCCCTTTATTATGTTACATTCATATTAGATGGCAAGACTCTGTAAAATGAGATACTTGCTGCTGGACTGTTGCAGTGTTCTACAATGTGCTCGACATGGCTGCTATCAACACGTGTTGTACAAGCAATGCCTTGACAAGACAGTCAGCAGGAGAGATTTCATGATGGATCTGGCATGCGAGCTTCGTGAGAAACACATGAACGCAGAGAAAGAAGCTACAGTCACCAAGCAGGAAGCAGGTCCTGTTCTCTCTCTTCCCCCAGGCACCACATCTCCCTCGGGGGAGAAAGAAGCTACAGTCACCAAGCAGGCAGCAGGTCCTGTTCTCCCTCTTCCCCCAGGCACCACATCTCCCTCGGGGGAGAAAGAAGCTACAGTCACCAAGCAGGAAGCAGGTCCTGTTCTCCCTTTTCCCCCAGGCACCACATCTCCCTCGGGGGAGAAAGAAGCTACAGTCACCAAGCAGGAAGCAGGTCCTGTTCTCCCTTTTCCCCCAGGCACCACATCTCCCTCGGGGGAGAAAGAAGCTACAGTCACCAAGCAGGAAGCAGGTCCTGTTCTCTCTCTTCCCCCAGGCACCACATCTCCCTCGGGGGAGAAAGAAGCTACAGTCACCAAGCAGGAAGCAGGTCCTGTTCTCCCTAGTTCTTCTTGAGAGAACAAACCCAAAATTAGTCCAACTAAGCCAAAATTAGTCGAAAGGCTAAGGGATTCTCATCCTGAGAAGAAGCTGACAGACTTCAAACAGAGCAAAAAAAGTGGTCCCAAACAATATGTCAAAATGAATAAAAAAATGATACAGCTGCCTTTAATAAGATCAAACTGAACTAACTGCTATCTTGAAATGTTGAAAAAGTGTTTTTAAATAGGCATTACTCGACTGATGTAATTTTCTCCACCTGTTGATTGGCGCCACTTGCATAACAAGTTAGCTATATTATCAGCACCAGGCGCTGTTCACCTCCTATTGATTGTGCTGCTATATTTTCAGCACCAGGTGCTGTTCACCTATTGATTGTGCTGCTATATTTTCAGCACCAGGCGCTGTTCACCTCCTATTGATTGTGCTGCTATATTTTCAGCACCAGGTGCTGTTCACCTCCTATTGATTGTGCTGCTATATTATCAGCACCAGGTGCTGTTCACCTCCTATTGATTGTGCTGCTATATTTTCAGCACCAGGTGCTGCTCACCTCCTATTGATTGTGCTGCTATATTTTCAGCACCAGGTGCTGTTCACCTCCTATTGATTGCGCTGCAGTTGCCGCTTTAGGTTTCAGCACCATAAAATGGTCCTCTACCTGCTTTATTAGTCTCCTACATTCTCTCCTCTTGAATGAAGTTAAAATGTAACTTGTGCATTATTTAGGGAGATCACATTGTAGATACTCTACACCACCATTATTTAGGGAGGTCACATTGTAGATACACTACACCACCATTATTTAAGGAGGTCACATTGTAGATACTCTACACCACCATTATTTAGGGAGGTCACATTGTAGATACTCTACACCACCATTATTTAGGGAGGTCACATTGTAGATACACTACACCACCATTATTTAAGGATGTCACATTGTAGATACTCTACAGCACCATTATTTAGGGAGGGTAACATTGTAGATACTCTACACCACCATTATTTAGGGAGGTCACATTGTAGATACACTACACCACCATCTAGAATACAGTAGGACCTCTTTCCATTTGTCCTATTGAAGCACACAGAAAACTATAGTATTTAGCCTAAAGCAGCATATGATTTTACAGTAGACTATAGATGTAGGCTACTGTATAGTCACATGGCTCAGTGTTAAAATGTTAGAGCAGCACATTGGTCTGAACAAATCCTCTTAGTGAATGTCCCTTAATGAGAAAGAATTATGAGAATATTGCATTTTGAAATGCAAATACTATTGAGTCTGTAGACAAATTGAAATAGTGATTCGGACGTCAGTGGATCTGCGTGAGGGATGCATCAGATGAATTAAGGCATTTTGGAGGGGTTGAATGTTGCACCATTGATAAAGCAGATCAACTGAGCTAGGGATAAAGTTAGGAAGAAAACTACAAAATGGCGCCATATTTGTAGTTCACAACTCTTAAGCCTGACTAACCGATGTCTTTATATAGCCTTGCTACTCTTATTTTCAAATGTATTTTTACTGTTGTTTTATTTCTTTACTTACCTACACACACACACACACACACACACACACACACACACACACACACACACACACACACACATACCTTCTTTTCGCACTATTGGTTAGAGCCTGTAAGGAAGCATTTCACTCTAAGGTCTGTTGCATTCGGCGCACGTGACAAATAAACTTTGATTTGATTTGAGACCTATTTATTAACATAAAGTCCACCACTGTAAGAGTCCTTAGTTGTAGTGAGAACATTGTGTCATATGTTTAAGGGGGGTTTCATGACTGTGATTCCAAAATGTTCCAGTGCTGAGGAACTGTGTGTCATTTTTTTCCCAGTACGGGAAATAAACTATCTATGAAATGTATGCATTCACTACTGTAAGTCGCTCTGGATAAGAGCGTCTGCAAAATGACTAAAATGTAAATGTAAAACTGTAATGGTTTGAATACACCTGGGCTTTCTGTGAAGAACTACAACTCCCTGTTTCATGTTGCATCGCGTCCAGCGACGGCAACCGGAAATGGCGCCGGAATTGTAGTTCTAACCCCTTTGTGGTTTAGTGGAAAGAGGAGGAAGGGAAGCGCTACTAAGGTACACAGTAGTAAATGTTGGTAGACAGAAGGTGCTCTTTGGTAAAAGGGGTGAGTTGGTCATCAAAAAGAAAGGAGGACCAAGGCACTCTTCATATAATTGATTAAAATGCCTTTATTAGTATGGCAGGTTCAATAGAAACAAGGTTTTTGTTTAGAATAATTATTTATTAAATGTGCTACTTTGACCCCACCATGGCCTCCAGTCTCCCCTCTCCTGCAAAGTGAATTTATCTGAAATGACAAGGCATGATCTCTGAATGTGTTTCTCTGTAGGCTACATACTGAAACCTTAAAGCTACAATCCTTAGTTACTAATTCCATTATTGGACGGTTACATTTTGCGGGTGCCAGGCAGAATCAGCTGCAGAAGTTATTAATTTATTTAAAGATGACAATGGTGATCTAGATATTCACATGACAATATTTACACAATAACCTACATTGATGATGGTGATCTAGATATTCACATGACAATATTTACACACTAATCTAAATTGACTTGCCTAGTTAAATAAAGGTTAAATAAAATATATTTACAAACTCCACAACTAACAGGTCAATAAAAAGACAATACTTTAGAGGAAGCAAACCTGTCTATTCCATTAGACTGTTGGGGAATATCAGGCTCAAGTCAGGTTCTCCTCACCATGACACCAATAGTAAATGACATGCAACACTGGCCTGTATCACATCTAACAATTAAACAGAAATGTGCTTCATTCAACCCCAAAAGAGCAATAAAACATACCATTATAAACAAAGGTTCAGGAATACAATGACATCAATTAAAAAGCAATGGACGTGTTAAAAACAACACACCATCAGCCTCATTCATCTATTCCTCCATCAATATCACCATCGTTGTTGTAGTCATCACCCTCAGCCTCATTCATCTGTTCCTCCATCAATATCACCATCGTTGTTGTAGTCATCACCCTCAGCCTCATTCATCTATTCCTCCATCAATATCACCATCGTTGTTGTAGTCATCACCCTCAGCCTCATTCATTTATTCCTCCATCAACATCACCATCGTTGTTGTAGTTATCACCCTCAGCCTCATTCATCTGTTCCTCCATCAATATCACCATGGTTGTTGTAGTCATCACCCTCAGCCTCATTCATCTATTCCTCCATCAATATCACCATCGTTGTCATCGTCATCGTCGACATCATAATAGTCATCCTCCTCCTCTTCATAGTTTCTGCCCTCAATAAAAGCCCTTCTGAACGATTCACATTGTCCTTCTGCGTGCTGTAGCTCATCAAGCTTTCCAGCAAGGACAGCTCTTTCCCCAAGACAACATCCATCTTGCTCTGTGTAATGTTGTAAGTCCTCCACGATCAGTTCCTGCTCTGTGTAATGTTGTAAGGCCTCCACGATCAGTTCCTGCTCTGTGTAATGTTGTTAGGCCTCCACGATCAGTTCCTGCTCTGTGTAATGTTGTAAGGCCTCCACGATCAGTTCCTGCTCTGTGTAATGTTGTAAGGCCTCCACGATCAGTTCCTGCTCTGTGTAATGTTGTAAGGCCTCCACGATCAGTTCCTGCTCTGTGTAATGTTGTAAGGCCTCCACGATCAGTTCCTGCTCTGTGTAATGTTGTAAGGCCTCCACGATCAGTTCCTGCTCTGTGTAATGTTGTAAGGCCTCCACGATCAGTTCCTGCTCTGTGTAATGTTGTAAGGCCTCCACGATCAGTTCCTGCTCTGTGTAATGTTGTAAGGCCTCCACGATCAGTTCCTGCTCTGTGTAATGTTGTAAGGCCTCCACGATCAGTTCCTGCTCTGTGTAATGTTGTAAGGCCTCCACGATCAGTTCCTGCTCTGTGTAATGTTGTAAGGCCTCCACGATCAGTTCCTGCTCTGTGTAATGTTGTAAGGCCTCCACGATCAGTTCCTGCTCTGTGTAATGTTGTAAGGCCTCCACGATCAGTTCCTGCTCTGTGTAATGTTGTAAGGCCTCCACGATCAGTTCCTGCTCATGTGAGTAGAACATCTTGGCAGTGAAGACATCATCCTCAATCTACCGCTTCTCTTCACAAAGAGCACCAAGAGCCTTAGCTTGAGGTGCACCTCCCCATCATCCTCTGCTCCTCCTGGTCTCCAGGACCAATCAGTGCTGTCCACCTGCACTGCATCCTCATACACCAGGGCCTGTAGGAGCTGTGAGGACAAACCTCGTCTCCTCAGGTTGTAGTCCTTCACATGTGTTTTTATGCTACTACCGACCGTGGCCTTTTGGACAGGCAGTTGGCAATACCTTGACCATCTATTGATAACAGATAATCAATACCTTGACCATCTATTGATAACAGATAATCAATACCTTGACCATCTATTGATAACAGATAATCAATACCTTGACCATCTATTGATAACAGATAATCAATACCTTGACCATCTATTGATAACAGATAATCAATACCTTGACCATCTATTGATAACAGATAATCAATACCTTGACCATCTATTGATAACAGATAATCAATACCTTGACCATCTATTGATAACAGATAATCAATACCTTGACCATCTATTGATAACAGATAATCAATACATTGACCATCTATTGATAACAGATAATCAATACCTTGACCATCTATTGATAACAGATAATCAATACCTTGACCATCTATTTATAACAGATAATCAATACCTTGACCATCTATTGATAACAGATAATCAATACCTTGACCATCTATTGATAACAGATAATCAATACCTTGACCATCTATTGATAACAGATAATCAATACCTTGACCATCTATTTATAACAGATAATCAATACCTTGACCATCAATTAATAACAGATAATCAATACCTTGACCATCTATTGACAACAGATAATCAATACCTTGACCATCTATTGATAACAGATAATCAATACCTTGACCATCGATTGATAACAGATAATCTGTCACAGCTGTGGAAAGGAGTAGACCAAGGTGCAGCGTGGAAGATGTTCATCTTGTATTTATTTTACTCAGAACACTCTGACAATCAAACAAAACGACAGCAAAACAGTTCTGTCAGGTTTCACGAACTAAACAGAAAATAACTTCCCACAAGGACAAAGGAAAAACAGGCTGCCTAAGTATGGCTTCCAATCAGAGACAACGAAAGACACCTGCCTCTGATTGGAAACCATACCCGGCCAAAACATAGAAAATAAAACATAGATTGCCCACCCACCTATCACACCCTGGCCTAGCTAAACAGAGAAAACACAGCTCTCCTAGGTCAGAGTGTGACATAATCAATACCTTGACCATCTATTGATAACAGATAATACAGACAGAAAATATGTTAAAGGTAATCCAATCTAAACAAAAAATAAATAAAAAATGACCTAAAGCTGCTATAAAATTACTCTGATTACCATCCAACAATAGATCATTAGCAACAGAAACCAAGTTCAGAAACAGATACAAATAAACATTATTATTGTGTTTGACCACCCAGAATTATCATAGAACTGATATGAGTTGACTTGTTCCTATTGTTGAATATATATCTATAACCTGCATATTTTCAGGCCACAGAGGAACCTCCGTTCTAGCAGCAGACTGAAGGTTCCCTCCAGATTGGTCCTCAATCTGTTCCTCTGCAGTCTGTGGAGTGCAGTCTGGAAGAGACTGCTGGTGGGAGACCATCAATCTGTTCCTCTGCAGTCTGTGGAGTGCAGTCTGGAAGAGACTGCTGGTGGGGGACCATCAATCTGTTACTCTGCAGTCTGTGGAGTGCAGTCTGGAAGAGACTGCTGGTGGGGGACCATCAATCTGTTCCTCTGCAGTCTGTGGAGTGCAGTCTGGAAGAGACTGCTGGTGGGGGACCATCAATCTGTTCCTCTGCAGTCTGTGGAGTGCAGTCTGGAAGAGACTGCTGGTGGGGGACCATCAATCTGTTACTCTGCAGTCTGTGGAGTGCAGTCTGGAAGAGACTGCTGGTGGGGGACCATCAATCTGTTCCTCTGCAGTCTGTGGAGTGCATTCTGGAAGAGACTGCTGGTGGGGGACCATCAATCTGTTACTCTGCAGTCTGTGGAGTGCAGTCTGGAAGAGACTGCTGGTGGGGGACCATCAATCTGTTACTCTGCAGTCTGTGGAGTGCAGTCTGGAAGAGACTGCTGGTGGGGGACCATCAATCTGTTACTCTGCAGTCTGTGGAGTGCAGTCTGGAAGAGACTGCTGGTGGGGGACCATCAATCTGTTACTTTCCTGCTGTACCCTGAAAATAAAAAATGGATTACAGAGGGCATACAATAATGCATGTCGAAAAATAACAACTTTGTTTAGTCATTTGAAATTAATTACATACATTGCAAATGTATGTTGCTGGAGCATTGCAACATATTGCTCCTCCCAGCACAGAGCAGGTTTTTGCCTCTCAAGGGTGACACTGACATTCCTGCCCCAATCCCTAATGGTGTCCAGTGTTGTTCCTACAACATAACAACACTGACATTCCTGCCCCAATCCCTAATGGTGTCCAGTGTTGTTCCTACAACATAACAACACTGACATTCCTGCCCCAATCCCTAATGGTGTCCAGTGTTGTTCCTACAACATAACAACACTGACATTCCTGCCCCAATCCTTACTGGTGTCCAGTGTTGTTCCTACAACATAACAACACTGACATTCCTGCCCCAATCCCTAATGGTGTCCAGTGTTGTTCCTACAACATAACAACACTGACATTCCTGCCCCAATCCCTAACGGTGTCCAGTGTTGTTCCCACAACATAACAACACTGACATTCCTGCCCCAATCCCTAATGGTGTCCAGTGTTGTTCCTACAACATAACAACACTGACATTCCTGCCCCAATCCCTAATGGTGTCCAGTGTTGTTCCTAAAACATAACAACACTGACAGATGTGACAACATTTCTAATCAATACTGAAATTCTATGCTTAGATTATTGATACAATGGTTTACCTGGAAGAGACTGTGCAATTTCTTCCATTTCCCTTTTTGCCTCTGTTGCAACTTCTGTTGCTGGGGAAAACCCTCTATGGCAGAGAGTCCACTACATCAAAACAACAGGAAATGTTAGGAACATCACTAGAGTCAACCAGCATCAAGTAAATTAATAACAATTCCAAGTGTACTAACGTAGCCTCTGGCGTTTTCCCATGGTGGAGAAGTGCATCAGTCAGGAGGTCAATAAGATGGGACGGCCTCATTTCTTTGGTGACCTTCCCAAAGCGCCTCAGATACGACCACAGCCTCTCCATCTGCTCCCCATCTGCCAGTCCAGCACCTTCCACATATCGGGTGTTGAATTTCATCTAGAAATATAAAATCATGTCATACCATGGTAAAAGGGTTATTTGGTTAAAACCTTATAAAATATGAATTAATACCTACTGATAATATTAATGATCCTGTTCAAGTACCTGACATGGCAAGTCATGTCCATCAGCATGGAAAACTGGAACAACCAATCTGGTCCCATGATTCAATTCAGGAAAGTTTCTCTAAAAAGTTATGGACAAAATGTTCATGTTAAAACTATTGTTGGAGAAACTGCTTTTCAAATGTTAAAGTCAATGAGATCTTGAATAAAAAAGGTTCATTACTTGCACATGTAGCTGCATCTGGAATCAATGTCCTCCATGAAGATGAGGTTGATGTTCTGGCCTCTCATCCCCTCCTTCATCTCTCAGCAGGTTCACTGCATCTGGCATCAATGTCCTCCATGAAGATGAGGTTGATGTTCTGGCCTCTCATCCCCTCCTTCATCTCTCAGCAGGTTCACTGCTGTCACGTCCTGACCAGCAGATGGAGCTGTTGTTGTAGTTTTGGGGTCAGGACGTGGCAGTCTTGTGTGTGTGATTGTTCTGTGTTGGTCTTGTGACTCCTGATCAGGAACAGCTGGGGATCGTTGTTCCTGATTGGGAGTCATATATGTAGGAGTATGTTTGTCACTTGGTTTTGTGGGTAGTTGTTTTTGCACTGCGTGTTGTGTGTTGTGTGCCTGCAAAACTGTTCCTGTCTTATATATTGTTTGAATTGTTTAGTGGATGCTCTACTCCTTTATTTTAATTAAAGATGAGTATTCACATACCTGCTGCGCCTTGGTCCATTTCTACAGAAGACAGCCGTTACAGAACCACCCACCAAAGGACCAAGCAGCAGAAGAGGAGGAAGCCACAGGAGAGAAAAAGGGAACAATGGACATGGGAGGACGTCCTGGACGGCAAGGGAGCCTACACCTGGGAAGAGATCCTGGCCGGAAGGGATCGCCTCCCATGGGAACAGGTGGAGGCACTCAGGAGAGTGGAGGCAGCTGGACAGAGGAACCATCGGGAAAGTTACGCTGGAACACGGTTGGCTAGGAAACCCGAGAGGCAGCCCCAAGATTTTTTTTGGGGGGGGCACACGGGTAGCTTGGCCAGGCCAGGGAAGAGCCGTAAGCCAGCTACCCGTGACTACAGGGAGGTGCGTACGAGGTGGAGGGCGCCATGTTACGCTGAGGTGCGCACCATCTCGCCTATACGGACGCACAGCCCAGTGCGCCCAGTACCAGCGCCCCGCAGGTGCCAGGGCAAGGGGAGCATCGAGCCGGAAGGGGTGATGCCAACCCTGCACTCAAGACCGCCAGTGCGCCCTTTCGGTCCGGTGTTTCCCGCTAGACACACTAGCATGGAGCTGCGTGTCTCCAGGCTGGTACGTCCAATACCTGCCCCACGCATCAGGAGTCAACAGTCGTCATCAGAGCTGCCCGCCAGTCAACAGTCGTCATCAGAGCTGCCCGCCAGTCAACAGTCACCAGAGTTGCCCGCCAGTCAACAGTCGTCGGAGCTGCCCGCCAGTCAACAGTCGTCGGAGCTGCCCGCCAGTCAACAGTCGTCGGAGCTGCCCGCCAGTCAACAGTCGTCGGAGCTGCCCGCCAGTCAACAGTCGTCGGAGCTGCCCGCCAGTCAACAGTCGCCGGAGTGGCCGGACTGCGCTGAACTGCCGGAGTGGCCGGACTGCGCTGAACTGCCGGAGTGGCCGGACTGCCCTGAACTGCCGGAGTGGCCGGACTGCCCTGAACTGCCGGAGTGGCCGGACTGCCCTGAACTGCCGGAGTGGCCGGACTGCCCTGAACTGCCGGAGTGGCCGGACTGCCCTGAACTGCCGGAGTGGCCGGACTGCCCTGAACTGCCGGAGTGGCCGGACTGCCCTGAACTGCCGGAGTGGCCGGACTGCCCTGAACTGCCGGAGTGGCCGGACTGCCCTGAACTGCCGGAGTGGCCGGACTGCCCTGAACTGCCGGAGTGGCCGGACTGCCCTGATCTGCCAGGGTGCCCGGCCTGTCAGGATCAGCCCGAGGGGTCCTCCTGCCCTTCGGTCCAGCCCGAGTGGTCCTCCTGCCCTCCGGTCCAGCCCGAGTGGTCCTCCTGCCTTCCGGCCCAGCCCGAGTGGCCCGCATGCCTTCCGGCCCAGCCCGAGTGGCCCGCATGCCTTCCGGCCCAGCCCGAGTGGCCCGCATGCCTTCCGGCCCAGCCCGAGTGGCCCGCATGCCTTCCGGCCCAGCCCGAGTGGCCCGCATGCCTTCCGGCCCAGCCCGAGTGGCCCGCATGCCCTCCGGCCCAGCCCGAGGGGCCCTCCTGCTCCCCGGCCCAGCCCGAGGGGCCCTCCTGTCCTCCGGCCCGGCTCGAGGGGTCCGTCTGCCTGGCGCAGCTATCGGCTCCACCGAAGTGGGCGACGCCGAGGGTGGAGCAGGGTCCACGTCCTGCACCGGAGCCACCTCCAGGATAGGTGGGTTGGGGAGGGAGGGTGTAGCACAGTGCCGTCGTTGACGGCAGCCACCCTCCCTTCCCTCCCTTATTGTTTAGGGGTTATTGTTTATGGGTTTTGTTGGGGATTTTGTTTGTTGGTGTTTTTTCGTTGTTAGGTGCATTCCGGGGTCTGCACCTTGAGGGGGGGGTACTGTCACGTCCTGACCAGCAGATGGAGCTGTTGTTGTAGTTTTGGGGTCAGGACGTGGCAGTCTTGTGTGTGTGATTGTTCTGTGTTGGTCTTGTGACTCCTGATCAGGAACAGCTGGGGATCGTTGTTCCTGATTGGGAGTCATATATGTAGGAGTATGTTTGTCACTTGGTTTTGTGGGTAGTTGTTTTTGCACTGCGTGTTGTGTGCCTGCAAAACTGTTCCTGTCTTATATATTGTTTGAATTGTTTAGTGGATGCTCTACTCCTTTATTTTAATTAAAGATGAGTATTCACATACCTGCTGCGCCTTGGTCCATTTCCACAGAAGACAGCCGTTACAACTGCATCTGGCATCAATGTCCTCCATGAAGATGAGGTTGATGTTCTGGCCTCTCATCCCTTCCTTCATCTCTCAGCAGGTTCACTGCATCTGGCATCAATGTCCTCCATGAAGATGAAGTTGATGTTCTGGCCTCTCATCCCCTCCTTCATCTCTCAGCAGGTTCACTGCATTTGACAAACTAAATCAAATCAAATCAAATTTATTTTTATATAGCCCTTCGTACATCAGCTGATATTCTCAAAGTGCTGTACAGAAACCCAGCCTAAAACCCCAAACAGCAAGCAAAGCATGTGAAAGAAGCACGGTGGCTAGGAAAAACTCCCTAGGAAAAACTCCCTAGAAAGGCCAAAAACCTAGGAAGAAACCTAGAGAGGAACCAGGCTATGAGGGGTGGCCAGTCCTCTTCTGGCTGTGCAGGGTGGATATTAAAACAGAACATGGTCAAAATGTTAAAATGTTAAAATGTTCATAAATGACCAGCATGGTCAAATAATAATAATCATAGTAGTTGTCGAGGGTGCAACAAGCACGTCCGGTGAACAGGTCAGGGTTCCATAGCCGCAGGCAGAACAGTTGAAACTGGAGCAGCAGCACGGCCAGGTGGACTGGGGACAGCAAGGAGTCATCATACCAGGTAGTCCTGAGGCATGGTCCTAGGGCTCAGGTCCTCCGAGAGAAAGACAGAAAGAGAGAAAGAGAGAATTAGAGAGAGCATATTTAAATACACACAGGACACCGGATAAGACAAGAGAAATACTCCAGATGTAACAGACTGACCCTAGCCCCCCGACACATAAACTACTGCAGCATAAATACTGGAGGCTGAGACAGGAGGGATCAGAAGACACTGTGGCCCCATCCGATGATACCCCCGGACAGGGCCAAACAGGCAGGATATAACTCCACCCACTTTGCCAAAGCACAGCCCCCACACCACTAGAGGGATGTCTCCAACCACCAACTTACCGTCCTAAGACAAGGCCGAGTATAGCCCACAACGATCTCCGCCATGGCACAACCCAAGGGGGGGGGGGGGGGGGGCGCCAACCCAGACAGGAAGACCACGTCAGTGACTCAACCCACTCAAGTGACGCACCCCTCCCATGGACGGCATGGAAGAACACCAGTAGGCCAGTGACTCAGCCTCTGTAAAAGGGTTAGAGGCAGAGAATCCCAGTGGAAAGAGGGGAACCGGCAAGGCAGAGACAGCAAGGGCGGTTCGTTGCTCCAGCCTTTCCGTTCACCTTCACACTCCTGGGCCAGACTATACTTAATCATAGGACCTACTGAAGAGATAAGTCTTCAGTAAAGACTTAAAGGTTGAGACTGAGTCTGCGTCTCTCACATTGGTAGGCAGACCATTCCATAAAAATGGAGCTCTATAGGAGAAAGCCCTACCTCCAGCCGTTTGCTTAGAAATTCTAGGGACAATTAGGAGGCCTGCGTCTTGTGACCGTAGCGTACGTGTAGGTATGTACGGCAGGACCAAATCGGAAAGATAGGTAGGAGCAAGCCCATGTAATGCTTTGTAGGTTAGCAGTAAAACCTTGAAATCAGCCCTTGCCTTAACAGGAAGCCAGTGTAGGGAGGCTAACACTGGAGTAATATGATCAAATTTTTTGGTTCTAGTCAGGATTCTAGCAGCCGTATTTAGCACTAACTGAAGTTTATTTAGTGCTTTATCCGGGTAGCCGGAAAGTAGAGCATTGCAGTAGTCCAGCCTAGAAGTAACAAAAGCATGGATTAATTTTTCTGCGTCATTTTTGGACAGAAAATTTCTGATTTTTGCAATGTTACGTAGATGGAAAAAAGCTGTCCTTGAAACAGTCTTGATATGTTCTTCAAAAGAGAGATCAGGGTCCAGAGTAACGCCGAGGTCCTTCACAGTTTTATTTGAGACGACTGTACAACCATCCAGATTAATTGTCAGATTCAACAGAAGATCTCTTTGTTTCTTGGGACCTAGAACAAGCATCTCTGTTTTGTCCGAGTTTAAAAGTAGAAAGTTTGCAGCCATCCACTTCTTTATGTCTGAAACACAGGCTTCTAGCGAGGGCAATTTTGGGGCTTCACCATGTTTCATTGAAATGTACAGCTGTGTGTCGTCTGCATAGCAGTGAAATTTAACATTATGTTTTCGAATGACATCCCCAAGAGGTAAAATATATAGTGAAAACAATAGTGGTCCTAAAACGGAACCTTGAGGAACACCGAAATTTACAATTGATTTGTCAGAGGACAAACCATTCACAGAGACAAACTGATATCTTTCCGACAGATAAGATCTAAACCAGGCCAGAACTTGTCCATGTAGACCAATTTGGGTTTCCAATCTCTCCAAAAGAATGTGGTGATCGATGGTATCAAAAGCGGCACTAAGATCTAGGAGCACGAGGACAGATGCAGAGCCTCGGTCTGACGTCATTAAAAGGTCATTTACCACCTTCACAAGTGCAGTCTCAGTGCTATGATGGGGTCTAAAACCAGACTGAAGCGTTTCGTATACATTGTTTGTCTTCAGGAAGGCAGTCAGTTGCTGTGCAACAGCTTTTTCTAAAATTTTGGAGAGGAATGGAAGATTCGATATAGGCCGATAGTTTTTTATAATTTCTGGATCAAGATTCGGCTTTTTCAAGAGAGGCTTTATTACTGCCACTTTTAGTGAGCTTGGTACACATCCGGTGGATAGAGAGCCGTTTATTATGTTCAACATAGGAGGGCCAAGCACAGGAAGCAGCTCTTTCAGTAGTTTAGTTGGAATAGGGTCCAGTATGCAGCTTGAGGGTTTGGAGGCCATGATTATTTTCATCATTGCGTCAAGAGATATAGTACTAAAACACTTTAGTATCTCCCTTGATCCTAGGTCCTGGCAGAGTTGTGCAGACTCAGGACAATGGAGCTTTGGAGGAATACCCAGATTTAAAGAGGAGTCTGTAATTTGCTTTCTAATGATCATGATCTTTTCCTCAAAGAAGTTCATAAATTTATTACTGCTGAAGTGAAAGCCATCCTCCATTTGCGAAGGCTGCTTTTTAGTTAGCTTTGCGACAGTATCAAAAAGAAATTTCGGATTGTTCTTATTTTCCTCAATTAAGTTGGAAAAATAGGATGATCGAGCAGCAGTAAGGGCTCTTCGATACTGCACGGTACTGTCTTTCCAAGCTAGTCGGAAGACTTCCAGTTTGGTGTGGCGCCATTTCCGTTCCAATTTTCTGGAAGCTTGCTTCAGAGCTCGTGTATTTTCTGTATACCAGGGAGCTAGTTTCTTATGACAGATGTTTTTAGTTTTTAGGGGTGCAACTGCATCTAGGGTATTGCGCAAGGTTAAATTGAGTTCCTCGGTTAGGTGGTTAACTGATTTTTGTCCTCTGACGTCCTTGGGTAGGCAGAGGCAGTCTGGAAGGGCATCAAGGAATCTTTGGGTTGTCTGAGAATTTATAGCACGACTTTTAATGCTCCTTGGTTGGGGTCTGAGCAGATTATTTGTTGCAATTGCAAACGTAATAAAATGGTGGTCCGATAGTCCAGGATTATGAGGAAAAACATTTAGATCCACAACATTTATTCCATGGGACAAAACTAGGTCCAGAGTATGACTGTGGCAGTGAGTAGGTCCAGAGACATGTTGGACAAAACCCACTGAGTCGATGATGGCTCCGAAAGCCTTTTGGAGTGGGTCTGTGGACTTTTCCATGTGAATGTTAAAGTCACCAAAAATTAGAATATTATCTGCTATGACTACAAGATCCGATAGGAATTCAGGGAACTCAGTGAGGAACACTGCATATGGCCCAGGAGGCCTATAAACAGTAGCTATAAAAAGTGAGTGAGTAGGCTGCATAGATTTCATGACTAGAAGCTCAAAAGACGAAAACGTCATTGTTGTTTTTTTTTTTGTAAATTGAAATTTGCTATCGTAAATGTTAGCAACACCTCCGCCTTTGCCGGATGCACGGGGGGTATGGTCACTAATGTAACCTGGGGGTGAGGCCTCATTTAACACAGTAAATTCATCAGGCTTAAGCCATGTTTCAGTCAGGCCAATCACATCAAGATTATTATCAGTGATTAGTTCATTGACTATAACTGCCTTGGAAGTGAGGGATCTAACATTAAGTAACCCAATTTTGAGATGTGAGGTATCACAATCTCTTTCAATAATGGCAGGAATGGAGGAGGTCTTTATACTAGTGAGATTGCTAAAGCGAACACCGCCATTTTTAATTTTGCCCAACCTAGATCGAGGCACAGACACGGTCTCAATGGGGGAAGCTGAGCTGACTACACTGACTGTGCTAGTGGCAGACTCCACTAAGCTGGCAGGCTGGCTAACAGCCTGCTGCCTGGCCTGCACCCTATTTCATTGTGGAGCTAGAGGAGTTAGAGCCCTGTCTATGTTCGTAGATAAGATGAGAGCACCCCTCCAGCTAGGATGGAGTCCGTCACTCCTCAACAGGCCAGGCTTGGTCCTGTTTGTGGGTGAGTCCCAGAAAGAGGGCCAATTATCTACAAATTCTATCTTTTGGGAGGGGCAGAAAACAGTTTTCAACCAGCGATTGAGTTGTGAGACTCTGCTGTAGAGCTCATCACTCCCCCTAACTGGGAGGGGGCCAGAGACAATTAATCGATGCCGACACATCTTTCTAGCTGATTTACACGCTGAAGCTATGTTGCGCTTGGTGACCTCTGACTGTTTCATCCTAACATCGTTGGTGCCGACGTGGATAACAATATCTCTATACTCTCTACACTCGCCAGTTTTAGCTTTAGCCAGCACCGTCTTTAGATTAGCCTTAACGTCGGTAGCCCTGCCCCCTGGTAAACAGTGTATGATCGCTGGATGATTAGTTTTAAGTCTAATACTGCGGGTAATGGAGTCGCCAATGACTAGGGTTTTCAATTTGTCAGAGCTAATGGTGGGAGCCGTCGGCGTCTCAGACCCCACAACGGGAGGAGTAGAGACCAGAGAAGTCTCGGCCTCCGACTCCGACTCGCTTAATGGGGAGAACCGGTTGAAAGTTTCTGTCGGCTGAATAAGCGACACCGGTTGAGCATTCCTACAGCGTTTCCCTCCAGAAGCCATGAGAAAGATGTCCGGCTGCGGGGACCGTGCGAGGGGGTTTATACTAACGTTACTATCTGTACTTACTGGTGGCACAGACGCTGTTTCATCCTTTCCTACACTGAAATTACCCTTGCCTAACGATCGCGTCTGAAGCTGGGCTTGCAGCACAGCTATCCTTGCCGTAAGGCGATCGTTCTCCTGTATATTATAAGTACAACGACTGCAATTAGAAGGCATCATGTTAATGTTACTTAGCTTCGGCTGTTTGAAGTCCTGACGAACCATGTCCAGATAAAACCTCCGGGGATGAATGAAAAAAGTTGAGTGAGGAAAAAAGTTGAGTGAGGGAAAAAGTAAAAATATACGGTAATGAAAAAGTAAAAAACCGTCAGGTATCAAAGTAAGATCGGCAACAAAAACGCACAGCAGCGTAAACAAGTCTGCAAGTTGTGACCGGAAACAGGAAGTGTTTGGGTAGCAGGGACACAAGGAGGCAGACTGACAGACAGACGTCAGTCAATGACACACACCCCCACAACAGCAAGCACGCACACACACAGTCCTAGACAGAAACAAACCCCCAGATAACCAACATCAACTACAGAAGAAGTACATCATTATCTGCACTAAATAACTAAATACAATTTACTAAATTAACTAAATTAATCAACACTGAAATAAAATACTGAAAAAGAAACTGAAAAAACTCCTTATTACTGCATCCCACCTTTCACCCTTTTTCATGTTCAGGAAGTGAAGCGGGTGGTCATGCTGGCAGGAAACCCCAACACGCCTGTCTCCTACAATTTCCTTGTTTTGGGTTTGGACCTGATGGCATTGCCTGCTTGAAATCCATGGCAACCCTAAAATATCTATAATAATATAAAGTACAATACAAGTATTATGTACTGAAATGCTTCCTTGCAGGTTAACCTCTTGACAATGCAACAACAATAGAACAAGTCAGTAGCTAAGTTAATAAAAAGAGTACTACAATAGTAATAAACCCTTCATTCATCAGTACCCTGAACATAGCTGGGTGTTTCTGGGATAGAGGGTTGATATAAAAGTCAGTACTACAATAGTAATAAACCCTTCATTCATCAGTATCCTGAACATAGCTGGGTGTTTCTGGGATAGAGGGTTGATATTAAAGTCAGTACTACAATAGTAATAAACCCTTCATTCATCAGTATCCTGAACATAGCTGGCTGTTTCTGGGGTAGAGGGTTGATATAAAATATTGGTCAGCCGCAGGGAACCGCCCACGTCTCTGAGACACAATCATTTACTATTGGTCAGCTGCAGGGAACCACCCAGGTCTCTGAGACACAATCACTTCCTATTGGTCAGCCGCAGGGAACCGCCCACGTCTCAGGAGATATGTATTTTAGGCAGTAAGTAAAACTGCCTAGGCCTTAGTGAATCTGGCCCAAAAAGACAGACCATCTGTTTATCTGTAATGTACTTATCCTCATACAGTTTATCTCCTGGATTAATCTTTGTGTTTTCTGGTTGTGTTGAGTGGGACAATGGAACATAGTGTTTAACATGATCCTATTGTCTATTGGCTTCAAGAAGATATTCACTTTATCCATTACAACAATCTGAGCCCCTTATCTGCTGGTTTAATCACTATATTTCTAGAGCTTGATTTTTAACCATTTGTAAGGTTAAGCTGATAAAAAAGGTCTGGTTCTGAATAGTGAAAAGGAAGCCACATCCCTACGTATCAGAGTCTGTATAGTTTCTGACTCCAACTGAGGTTCCCAATGTGAGGGGTTTGGAAATAGTATCTGAGGAAAATCTGTTTCATATTCACAATGATCTGATAACTTCAATCTTCTATGATAGACGTGTAGATCCCCTCCGGAGCTCCTCCCAGTCCACCTGTTTAAGAGTTGGTATGAAAGTCAGTCCACCTGTTTAGGAGTCGGTATGGAAGTCAGTCCACCTGTTTAGGAGTTGGTATGAAAGTCAGGCCACCTGTTTAGGAGTTGGTATGAAAGTCAGTCCACCTGTTTAGGAGTTGGTATGAAAGCCAGTCCACCTGTTTAGGAGTTGGTATGAAAGTCAGTCCACCTGTTTAGGAGTTGGTATGAAAGTCAGTCCACCTGTTTAGGAGTTGGTATGAAAGTCAGTCCACCTGTTTAGGAGTTGGTATGAAAGTCAGTCCACCTGTTTAGGAGTCGGTATGGAAGTCAGTCCACCTGTTTAGGAGTTGGTATGAAAGTCAGGCCACCTGTTTAGGAGTTGGTATGAAAGTCAGTCCACCTGTTTAGGAGTTGGTATGAAAGCCAGTCCACCTGTTTAGGAGTTGGTATGAAAGTCAGTCCACCTGTTTAGGAGTTGGTATGAAAGTCAGTCCACCTGTTTAGGAGTTGGTATGAAAGTCAGTCCACCTGTTTAGGAGTTGGTATGAAAGTCAGTCCACCTGTTTAGGAGTTGGTATGAAAGTCAGTCCACCTGTTTAGGAGTTGGTATGAAAGTCAGTCCACCTGTATAGGAGTTGGTATGAAAGTCAGTCCACCTGTTTAGGAGTTGGTATGAAAGTCAGTCCACCTGTTTAGGAGTTGGTATGAAAGTCAGTCCACCTGTTTAGGAGTTAGTATGAAAGTCAGTCCACCTGTTTAGGAGTTGGTATGAAAGTCAGTCCACCTGTTTAGGAGTTGGTATGAAAGCCAGTCCACCTGTTTAGGAGTTGGTATGAAAGTCAGTCCACCTGTTTAGGAGTTGGTATGAAAGCCAGTCCACCTGTTTAGGAGTTGGTATGGAAGTCAGTCCACCTGTTTAGGAGTTGGTATGAAAGTCAGTCCACCTGTTTAGGAGTTGGTATGAAAGTCAGTCCACCTGTTTAGGAGTTGGTATGAAAGTCAGTCCACCTGTTTAGGAGTTGGTATGAAAGTCAGTCCACCTGTTTAGGAGTCGGTATGGAAGTCAGTCCACCTGTTTAGGAGTTGGTATGAAAGTCAGGCCACCTGTTTAGGAGTTGGTATGAAAGTCAGTCCACCTGTTTAGGAGTTGGTATGAAAGCCAGTCCACCTGTTTAGGAGTTGGTATGAAAGTCAGTCCACCTGTTTAGGAGTTGGTATGAAAGTCAGTCCACCTGTTTAGGAGTTGGTATGAAAGTCAGTCCACCTGTTTAGGAGTTGGTATGAAAGTCAGTCCACCTGTTTAGGAGTTGGTATGAAAGTCAGGCCACCTGTTTAGGAGTTAGTATGAAAGTCAGTCCACCTGTTTAGGAGTTGGTATGAAAGTCAGTCCACCTGTTTAGGAGTTGGTATGAAAGTCAGTCCACCTGTTTAGGAGTTGGTATGAAAGTCAGTCCACCTGTTTAGGAGTTGGTATGAAAGTCAGTCCACCTGTATAGGAGTTGGTATGAAAGTCAGGCCACCTGTTTAGGAGTTGGTATGAAAGTCAGTCCACCTGTTTAGGAGTTGGTATGAAAGTCAGTCCACCTGTTTAGGAGTTGGTATGAAAGTCAGTCCACCTGTTTAGGAGTCGGTATGGAAGTCAGTCCACCTGTTTAGGAGTTGGTATGAAAGTCAGGCCACCTGTTTAGGAGTTGGTATGAAAGTCAGTCCACCTGTTTAGGAGTTGGTATGAAAGCCAGTCCACCTGTTTAGGAGTTGGTATGAAAGTCAGTCCACCTGTTTAGGAGTTGGTATGAAAGTCAGTCCACCTGTTTAGGAGTTGGTATGAAAGTCAGTCCACCTGTTTAGGAGTTGGTATGAAAGTCAGTCCACCTGTTTAGGAGTTGGTATGAAAGTCAGTCCACCTGTTTAGGAGTTGGTATGAAAGTCAGTCCACCTGTATAGGAGTTGGTATGAAAGTCAGTCCACCTGTTTAGGAGTTGGTATGAAAGTCAGTCCACCTGTTTAGGAGTTGGTATGAAAGTCAGTCCACCTGTTTAGGAGTTAGTATGAAAGTCAGTCCACCTGTTTAGGAGTTGGTATGAAAGTCAGTCCACCTGTTTAGGAGTTGGTATGAAAGCCAGTCCACCTGTTTAGGAGTTGGTATGAAAGTCAGTCCACCTGTTTAGGAGTTGGTATGAAAGCCAGTCCACCTGTTTAGGAGTTGGTATGGAAGTCAGTCCACCTGTTTAGGAGTTGGTATGAAAGTCAGTCCACCTGTTTAGGAGTTGGTATGAAAGTCAGTCCACCTGTTTAGGAGTTGGTATGAAAGTCAGTCCACCTGTTTAGGAGTTGGTATGAAAGTCAGTCCACCTGTTTAGGAGTTGGTATGAAAGTCAGTCCACCTGTTTAGGAGTTGGTATGAAAGTCAGTCCACCTGTATAGGAGTTGGTATGAAAGTCAGGCCACCTGTTTAGGAGTTGGTATGAAAGACAGTCCACCTGTTTAGGAGTTGGTATGAAAGTCAGTCCACCTGTTTAGGAGTTGGTATGAAAGTCAGTCCACCTGTTTAGGAGTTGGTATGAAAGTCAGTCCACCTGTTTAGGAGTTGGTATGAAAGTCAGTCCACCTGTATAGGAGTTGGTATGAAAGTCAGGCCACCTGTTTAGGAGTTGGTATGAAAGTCAGTCCACCTGTTTAGGAGTTGGTATGAAAGTCAGTCCACCTGTTTAGGAGTTGGTATGAAAGTCAGTCCACCTGTTTAGGAGTCGGTATGGAAGTCAGTCCACCTGTTTAGGAGTTGGTATGAAAGTCAGTCCACCTGTTTAGGAGTTGGTATGAAAGTCAGTCCACCTGTTTAGGAGTTGGTATGAAAGTCAGTCCACCTGTTTAGGAGTTGGTATGAAAGTCAGTCCACCTGTTTAGGAGTTGGTATGAAAGTCAGTCCACCTGTTTAGGAGTTGGTATGAAAGTCAGTCCACCTGTATAGGAGTTGGTATGAAAGTCAGTCCACCTGTTTAGGAGTTGGTATGAAAGTCAGTCCACCTGTTTAGGAGTTGGTATGAAAGTCAGGCCACCTGTTTAGGAGTTGGTATGAAAGTCAGTCCACCTGTTTAGGAGTTGGTATGAAAGCCAGTCCACCTGTTTAGGAGTTGGTATGAAAGTCAGTCCACCTGTTTAGGAGTTGGTATGAAAGTCAGTCCACCTGTTTAGGAGTTGGTATGAAAGTCAGTCCACCTGTTTAGGAGTTGGTATGAAAGTCAGTCCACCTGTTTAGGAGTTGGTATGAAAGTCAGTCCACCTGTTTAGGAGTTGGTATGAAAGTCAGTCCACCTGTATAGGAGTTGGTATGAAAGTCAGTCCACCTGTTTAGGAGTTGGTATGAAAGTCAGTCCACCTGTTTAGGAGTTGGTATGAAAGTCAGTCCACCTGTTTAGGAGTTAGTATGAAAGTCAGTCCACCTGTTTAGGAGTTGGTATGAAAGTCAGTCCACCTGTTTAGGAGTTGGTATGAAAGCCAGTCCACCTGTTTAGGAGTTGGTATGAAAGTCAGTCCACCTGTTTAGGAGTTGGTATGAAAGCCAGTCCACCTGTTTAGGAGTTGGTATGGAAGTCAGTCCACCTGTTTAGGAGTTGGTATGAAAGTCAGTCCACCTGTTTAGGAGTTGGTATGAAAGTCAGTCCACCTGTTTAGGAGTTGGTATGAAAGTCAGTCCACCTGTTTAGGAGTTGGTATGAAAGTCAGTCCACCTGTTTAGGAGTTGGTATGAAAGTCAGTCCACCTGTTTAGGAGTTGGTATGAAAGTCAGTCCACCTGTTTAGGAGTTGGTATGAAAGCCAGTCCACCTGTTTAGGAGTTGGTATGAAAGTCAGTCCACCTGTTTAGGAGTTGGTATGAAAGCCAGTCCACCTGTTTAGGAGTTGGTATGGAAGTCAGTCCACCTGTTTAGGAGTTGGTATGAAAGTCAGTCCACCTGTTTAGGAGTTGGTATGAAAGTCAGTCCACCTGTTTAGGAGTTGGTATGAAAGTCAGTCCACCTGTTTAGGAGTTGGTATGAAAGTCAGTCCACCTGTTTAGGAGTTGGTATGAAAGTCAGTCCACCTGTTTAGGAGTTGGTATGAAAGTCAGTCCTCTTTCTAGAACCTCACTCTCGGCTTGGTTGAGCCCAATGGGACATTGCTGGTCAAGACCTCAAATGGGTTGTGAAGTAGTATGGACATATTGATGGAACAAGGTCACTAAACTGGTGGATAGACAGGGTAGATCCAAGAGCCTCTGCTGTCATCTAGAGGGGGTTTCTCTGTACTGCTTGACACATGGAGACTCAATGGAGGCCCAGTGCAAGTGCTCAAAGTAAGGTCCAGACAATTGTTTGTCAGGCTGGGATCTATAAAGCAGTATGTTCTTCAATTAGATGCAAACTAATATTCATACAGGGACAATAGGTGGACAGGAGGAAGAATGGTGGTCCTGATTCATACAGGGACAAAAGGTGGGGCAGGAGGAAGAATGGTGTTCCTGATTCATACAGGGACAATAGGTGGACAGGAGGAAGAATGGTGGTCCTGATTCATACAGGGACAATAGGTGGACAGGAGGAAGAATGGTGCTCCTGATTCATACAGGGACAATAGGTGGACAGGAGGAAGAATGGTGGTCCTGATTCATACAGGGACAATAGGTGGACAGGAGGAAGAATGGTGGTCCTGATTCATACAGGGACAATAGGTGGACAGGAGGAAGAATGGTGGTCCTGATTCATACAGGGACAATAGGTGGACAGGAGGAAGAATGGTGGTCCTGATTCATACAGGGACAATAGGTGGACAGGAGGAAGAATGGTGGTCCTGATTCATACAGGGACAATAGGTGGACAGGAGGAAGAATGGTGGTCCTGATTCATACAGGGACAATAGGTGGACAGGAGGAAGAATTGTGTTCCTGATTCATACAATTCCTATTTTTTCTTTAGAGCTTCAGATTGAGATTGTTGTTATTCTACAGTATGTTTTTCTTCAGTGTTGCACTCTGGGTTCTCCAAGGGGAATACTCCCCCTGTTCTCCTCTTGACAGTTGTAGCTCCATGCTTTTGCTGGGAATTGTCCACTGTTGGTATCAATTTATCTGGTCCAAAAAATACACGTTTTAGCTGAATCCCCAGTTAGAATCCATGTGGTTCTTTTAAAAGTTTCTAAAACGATTAAAAGTACATTTAAAAAAATTTGTTCCTGACATTTCACCACAATAGGCGTCTTCAGACAATGGACAACAAGTAGCCAAACAAAGCATAATGATGAATCATAATGAATCAGATTTCATGGAGAGGCGGGACCTGATCCTATGTCATAATGAATCAGATTACATGGAGAGGGGGGACCTGATCCTAGATTATAATGAATCAGATTACATGGAGAGGGGGGACCTGATCCTAGATTATAATGAATCAGATTACATGGAGAGGGGGGACCTGATCCTAGATCAAAATGAATCAGATTACATGGAGAGGGGGGACCTGATCCTAGATCATAATGAATCAGATTACATGGAGAGGGGGGGACCTGATCCTATATCATAATGAATCAGATTACATGGAGAGGGGGGGACCTGATCCTAGATCATAATGAATCAGATTACATGGAGAGGAGGGACCTGATCCTACATCATAAATAATCAGATTACATGGAGAGGAGGGGACCTGATCCTATATCATAATGAATCAGATTACATGGAGAGGGGGGACCTGATCCTATATCATAATGAATCAGATTACATGGAGAGGGGGGACCTGATCCTAGATCATAATGAATCAGATTACATGGAGAGGGGGGGACCTGATCCTAGATCATAATGAATCAGATTACATGGAGAGGGGGACCTGATCCTAGATTATAATGAATCAGAGTACATGGAGAGGAGGGAACTGATGCTAAATCATAATGAATCAGATTACATGGAGAGGGGGGGACCTGATCCTAGATCAGCAATCTAACTCTGGGACACTGCCTGTATGAAACCGAACACATAGTTGTAAAGTGTAGTTACAGCAGGTGTTTACTGCCATCTAGTGGATGATACCAATAAAACACTTTATTTTCAGGGTGGGGAGGCGGCTGATTGAAACCGAAAGTAAAGTTGTTCTTTTGTTCAGGATCCATTTTGAGACGACAGAGCAGAAAACACTACATGGAGATTATTGAAAAATAAAGTAAGTATTTCTGAACAATAATCTATTATAATGGACAGAGTAAGAGAATGAATACTAGGAATGAGATATTACTAGTTAGTAGAACTGCTACTTGAGCTGAGTTGCTGATAGACAGCAGTTTTCAAAGTGGAAACTAATCAGTAGGTCTACATGTTATCAGTAAAACGTCTGGTAAAGATGGTGGAGGAGCTTTTACATTATATGGTTTTATGTTTATCTCAGGGTTTCTCAATCCTTTTGTTCTTACCAGCACTTACACACCGGATTCAACTAATCATCAAATATATATTTGAAGATAGATTTAAGGCATCATTAAAACCTTTTGGGTTTGTAGGCCTGTTTACAATTATTAAAGTCCTACAGTAATTCATATTTTGGAGGAAAAAAACACAGCTAAACTTGGTTACGAGTAAATTATATGTTTAGCAAAAATAACATAAGAAGGACTATAATAAAAAAACTGAAGCAAGATTCGGTACAATGTCATGATTTGCTGCTGTCGCATGCAACTGACTGTTACCTCTGGTTACTGTTGTAAATGCCTCTGGGTTTAGAACTCTGTGTCTCAGTGCCCTGCGACAGTGGGAAGTTCGTTTTGCATGGCCCGGTGCTACAGGTGAGTGGAGTTTTATTTTAAGGAACAATGGAATGGTCTAAAATGCGTAAACTCTGCGCACCCGGGGAGCCGGGCAATGCAAAACGAATTCACCCAGTGACCGTTGCTTTATTTCCTTATATGAAATTGAAAGTAACTTTGTAGCCCACGCAGTTACAAAATGTCTGTTGAAACTGTGGCTCATATGTCTCTAGAACGTTAGAACAGTGGTGGAAAAAGTACTCAATTCTCATACTTGAGTAAAAGTAAAGATACCTTAATAGAAAATGACTCAATTAAAAGTGAAAGTCACCCAGTAAAATACTTCTTCAGTAAAAGTCAAAGTATTTGGTTTCAAATATAATTAAGTATCAAAAGTAAATGTAATTGCTAAAATATACTTAAGCATCAAAAGTAAAAGTAAAGTAGTGATCATTTAAAATTCATTTTATTAAGCAAACCAGACGGCACAATTTTCTTGTTATTTTAATTTACGGATAGCCAGGGTCACACTCCAACACTCAGACATCATTTAAAAATGAAGCATTTGTGTTTAGTGAGTCCTCCAGGTCAGAGGCAGTAATGACCAGGGATGTTCTCTGTTTAGTGAGTCCTTCAGATCAGAGGCAGTAGGGATGACCAGGGATGTTCTCTGTTTAGTGAGTCCTCCAGATCAGAGGCAGTAGGGATGTTCTCTGTTTAGTGAGTCCTCCAGATCAGAGGCAGTAGGGATGACCAGGGATGTTCTCTGGTTAGTGAGTCCTCCAGATCAGAGGCAGTAGGGATGTTCTCTTGATAAGTGTTCAAATTGGACCGTTTTCTGTCCTGCTAAGCATTCAAATCAAATCAAATTTATTTTTATATAGCCCTTCGTACATCAGCTGATATTCTCAAAGTGCTGTACAGAAACCCAGCCTAAAACCCCAAACAGCAAGCAAAGCATGTGAAAGAAGCACGGTGGCTAGGAAAAACTCCCTAGGAAAAACTCCCTAGAAAGGCCAAAAACCTAGGAAGAAACCTAGAGAGGAACCAGGCTATGAGGGGTGGCCAGTCCTCTTCTGGCTGTGCAGGGTGGATATTATAACAGAACATGGTCAAAATGTTAAAATGTTAAAATGTTCATAAATGACCAGCATGGTCAAATAATAATAATCATAGTAGTTGTCGAGGGTGCAACAAGCACGTCCGGTGAACAGGTCAGGGTTCCATAGCCGCAGGCAGAACAGTTGAAACTGGAGCAGCAGCACGGCCAGGTGGACTGGGGACAGCAAGGAGTCATCATACCAGGTAGTCCTGAGGCATGGTCCTAGGGCTCAGGTCCTCCGAGAGAAAGACAGAAAGAGAGAAAGAGAGAATTAGAGAGAGCATATTTAAATACACACAGGACACCGGATAAGACAAGAGAAATACTCCAGATGTAACAGACTGACCCTAGCCCCCCGACACATAAACTACTGCAGCATAAATACTGGAGGCTGAGACAGGAGGGATCAGAAGACACTGTGGCCCCATCCGATGATACCCCCGGACAGGGCCAAACAGGCAGGATATAACCCCACCCACTTTGCCAAAGCACAGCCCCCACACCACTAGAGGGATGTCTCCAACCACCAACTTACCGTCCTAAGACAAGGCCGAGTATAGCCCACAACGATCTCCGCCATGGCACAACCCAAGGGGGGGGGGGGGGGGGGCGCCAACCCAGACAGGAAGACCACGTCAGTGACTCAACCCACTCAAGTGACGCACCCCTCCCATGGACGGCATGGAAGAACACCAGTAGGCCAGTGACTCAGCCTCTGTAAAAGGGTTAGAGGCAGAGAATCCCAGTGGAAAGAAGGGAACCGGCAAGGCAGAGACAGCAAGGGCGGTTCGTTGCTCCAGCCTTTCCGTTCACCTTCACACTCCTGGGCCAGACTATACTTAATCATAGGACCTACTGAAGAGATAAGTCTTCAGTAAAGACTTAAAGGTTGAGACTGAGTCTGCGTCTCTCACATTGGTAGGCAGACCATTCCATAAAAATGGAGCTCTATAGGAGAAAGCCCTACCTCCAGCCGTTTGCTTAGAAATTCTAGGGACAATTAGGAGGCCTGCGTCTTGTGACCGTAGCGTACGTGTAGGTATGTACGGCAGGACCAAATCGGAAAGATAGGTAGGAGCAAGCCCATGTAATGCTTTGTAGGTTAGCAGTAAAACCTTGAAATCAGCCCTTGCCTTAACAGGAAGCCAGTGTAGGGAGGCTAACACTGGAGTAATATGATCAAATTTTTTGGTTCTAGTCAGGATTCTAGCAGCCGTATTTAGCACTAACTGAAGTTTATTTAGTGCTTTATCCGGGTAGCCGGAAAGTAGAGCATTGCAGTAGTCCAGCCTAGAAGTAACAAAAGCATGGATTAATTTTTCTGCGTCATTTTTGGACAGAAAATTTCTGATTTTTGCAATGTTACGTAGATGGAAAAAAGCTGTCCTTGAAACAGTCTTGATATGTTCTTCAAAAGAGAGATCAGGGTCCAGAGTAACGCCGAGGTCCTTCACAGTTTTATTTGAGACGACTGTACAACCATCCAGATTAATTGTCAGATTCAACAGAAGATCTCTTTGTTTCTTGGGACCTAGAACAAGCATCTCTGTTTTGTCCGAGTTTAAAAGTAGAAAGTTTGCAGCCATCCACTTCTTTATGTCTGAAACACAGGCTTCTAGCGAGGGCAATTTTGGGGCTTCACCATGTTTCATTGAAATGTACAGCTGTGTGTCGTCTGCATAGCAGTGAAATTTAACATTATTTTTTCGAATGACATCCCCAAGAGGTAAAATATATAGTGAAAACAATAGTGGTCCTAAAACGGAACCTTGAGGAACACCGAAATTTACAATTGATTTGTCAGAGGACAAACCATTCACAGAGACAAACTGATATCTTTCCGACAGATAAGATCTAAACCAGGCCAGAACTTGTCCATGTAGACCAATTTGGGTTTCCAATCTCTCCAAAAGAATGTGGTGATCGATGGTATCAAAAGCGGCACTAAGATCTAGGAGCACGAGGACAGATGCAGAGCCTCGGTCTGACGTCATTAAAAGGTCATTTACCACCTTCACAAGTGCAGTCTCAGTGCTATGATGGGGTCTAAAACCAGACTGAAGCGTTTCGTATACATTGTTTGTCTTCAGGAAGGCAGTCAGTTGCTGTGCAACAGCTTTTTCTAAAATTTTGGAGAGGAATGGAAGATTCGATATAGGCCGATAGTTTTTTATAATTTCTGGATCAAGATTCGGCTTTTTCAAGAGAGGCTTTATTACTGCCACTTTTAGTGAGCTTGGTACACATCCGGTGGATAGAGAGCCGTTTATTATGTTCAACATAGGAGGGCCAAGCACAGGAAGCAGCTCTTTCAGTAGTTTAGTTGGAATAGGGTCCAGTATGCAGCTTGAGGGTTTGGAGGCCATGATTATTTTCATCATTGCGTCAAGAGATATAGTACTAAAACACTTTAGTATCTCCCTTGATCCTAGGTCCTGGCAGAGTTGTGCAGACTCAGGACAATGGAGCTTTGGAGGAATACCCAGATTTAAAGAGGAGTCTGTAATTTGCTTTCTAATGATCATGATCTTTTCCTCAAAGAAGTTCATAAATTTATTACTGCTGAAGTGAAAGCCATCCTCCATTTGCGAAGGCTGCTTTTTAGTTAGCTTTGCGACAGTATCAAAAAGAAATTTCGGATTGTTCTTATTTTCCTCAATTAAGTTGGAAAAATAGGATGATCGAGCAGCAGTAAGGGCTCTTCGATACTGCACGGTACTGTCTTTCCAAGCTAGTCGGAAGACTTCCAGTTTGGTGTGGCGCCATTTCCGTTCCAATTTTCTGGAAGCTTGCTTCAGAGCTCGTGTATTTTCTGTATACCAGGGAGCTAGTTTCTTATGACAGATGTTTTTAGTTTTTAGGGGTGCAACTGCATCTAGGGTATTGCGCAAGGTTAAATTGAGTTCCTCGGTTAGGTGGTTAACTGATTTTTGTCCTCTGACGTCCTTGGGTAGGCAGAGGCAGTCTGGAAGGGCATCAAGGAATCTTTGGGTTGTCTGAGAATTTATAGCACGACTTTTAATGCTCCTTGGTTGGGGTCTGAGCAGATTATTTGTTGCAATTGCAAACGTAATAAAATGGTGGTCCGATAGTCCAGGATTATGAGGAAAAACATTTAGATCCACAACATTTATTCCATGGGACAAAACTAGGTCCAGAGTATGACTGTGGCAGTGAGTAGGTCCAGAGACATGTTGGACAAAACCCACTGAGTCGATGATGGCTCCGAAAGCCTTTTGGAGTGGGTCTGTGGACTTTTCCATGTGAATGTTAAAGTCACCAAAAATTAGAATATTATCTGCTATGACTACAAGATCCGATAGGAATTCAGGGAACTCAGTGAGGAACACTGCATATGGCCCAGGAGGCCTATAAACAGTAGCTATAAAAAGTGAGTGAGTAGGCTGCATAGATTTCATGACTAGAAGCTCAAAAGACGAAAACGTCATTGTTGTTTTTTTTTTTGTAAATTGAAATTTGCTATCGTAAATGTTAGCAACACCTCCGCCTTTGCCGGATGCACGGGGGGTATGGTCACTAATGTAACCTGGGGGTGAGGCCTCATTTAACACAGTAAATTCATCAGGCTTAAGCCATGTTTCAGTCAGGCCAATCACGTCAAGATTATTATCAGTGATTAGTTCATTGACTATAACTGCCTTGGAAGTGAGGGATCTAACATTAAGTAACCCAATTTTGAGATGTGAGGTATCACAATCTCTTTCAATAATGGCAGGAATGGAGGAGGTCTTTATACTAGTGAGATTGCTAAAGCGAACACCGCCATTTTTAATTTTGCCCAACCTAGATCGAGGCACAGACACGGTCTCAATGGGGGAAGCTGAGCTGACTACACTGACTGTGCTAGTGGCAGACTCCACTAAGCTGGCAGGCTGGCTAACAGCCTGCTGCCTGGCCTGCACCCTATTTCATTGTGGAGCTAGAGGAGTTAGAGCCCTGTCTATGTTCGTAGATAAGATGAGAGCACCCCTCCAGCTAGGATGGAGTCCGTCACTCCTCAACAGGCCAGGCTTGGTCCTGTTTGTGGGTGAGTCCCAGAAAGAGGGCCAATTATCTACAAATTCTATCTTTTGGGAGGGGCAGAAAACAGTTTTCAACCAGCGATTGAGTTGTGAGACTCTGCTGTAGAGCTCATCACTCCCCCTAACTGGGAGGGGGCCAGAGACAATTAATCGATGCCGACACATCTTTCTAGCTGATTTACACGCTGAAGCTATGTTGCGCTTGGTGACCTCTGACTGTTTCATCCTAACATCGTTGGTGCCGACGTGGATAACAATATCTCTATACTCTCTACACTCGCCAGTTTTAGCTTTAGCCAGCACCGTCTTTAGATTAGCCTTAACGTCGGTAGCCCTGCCCCCTGGTAAACAGTGTATGATCGCTGGATGGTTAGTTTTAAGTCTAATACTGCGGGTAATGGAGTCGCCAATGACTAGGGTTTTCAATTTGTCAGAGCTAATGGTGGGAGCCGTCGGCGTCTCAGACCCCACAACGGGAGGAGTAGAGACCAGAGAAGTCTCGGCCTCCGACTCCGACTCGCTTAATGGGGAGAACCGGTTGAAAGTTTCTGTCGGCTGAATAAGCGACACCGGTTGAGCATTCCTACAGCGTTTCCCTCCAGAAGCCATGAGAAAGATGTCCGGCTGCGGGGACCGTGCGAGGGGGTTTATACTAACGTTACTATCTGTACTTACTGGTGGCACAGACGCTGTTTCATCCTTTCCTACACTGAAATTACCCTTGCCTAACGATCGCGTCTGAAGCTGGGCTTGCAGCACAGCTATCCTTGCCGTAAGGCGATCGTTCTCCTGTATATTATAAGTACAACGACTGCAATTAGAAGGCATCATGTTAATGTTACTTAGCTTCGGCTGTTTGAAGTCCTGACGAACCATGTCCAGATAAAACCTCCGGGGATGAATGAAAAAAGTTGAGTGAGGAAAAAAGTTGAGTGAGGGAAAAAGTAAAAATATACGGTAATGAAAAAGTAAAAAACCGTCAGGTATCAAAGTAAGATCGGCAACAAAAACGCACAGCATTCAACATGTAACGAGTACTTTTGGGTGTCAGGGAAAATGTATGGAGTAAAAAGTACATCATTTTCTTCATGAATGTAGAGAAGTAAAAGAGAAAGTTGTTAAAAATATATTTCTCAAAGATATAATGAATGAATGAGAACAATTGACATTCAAGAATTAGTCACTGTGTTAACCACAACCAACATGCTGGATCTCTGTTTAGTTGTCACTGTGTTAACCACAACCAACATGCTGGATCTCTGTTTAGTTGTCACTGTGTTAACCACAACCAACATGCTGGATCTCTGTTTAGTTGTTACTGTGTTAACCACAACCAACATGCTGGATCTCTGTTTAGTTGTCACTGTGTTAACCACAACCAACATGTTGGATCTCTGTTTAGGACGTCACTGTGTTAACCACAACCAACATGCTGGATCTCTGTTTAGTTGTCACTGTGTTAACCACAACCAACATGCTGGATCTCTGTTTAGTTGTCACTGTGTTAACCACAACCAACATGCTGGATCTCTGTTTAGTTGTTACTGTGTTAACCACAACCAACATGCTGGATCTCTGTTTAGTTGTCACTGTGTTAACCACAACCAACATGCTGGATCTCTGTTTAGTTGTCACTGTGTTGACCACAACCAACATGCTGGATCTCTGTTTAGTTGTCACTGTGTTAACCACAACCAACATGCTGGATCTCTGTTTAGTTGTCACTGTGTTAACCACAACCAACATGTTGGATCTCTGTTTAGTTGTTACTGTGTTGACCACAACCAACATGCTGGATCTCTGTTTAGTTGTCACTGTGTTAACCACAACCAACATGCTGGATCTCTGTTTAGTTGTCACTGTGTTAACCACAACCAACATGCTGGATCTCTGTTTAGTTGTCCCTGTGTTGACCACAATCAACATGTTGGATCTCTGTTTAGGGGTCAGTGCTCTAAAATGAGTCTCTCTGGGGAGAGAGAGGAGGGGGGCCCTGCCTCTAAAATGCATCTCTCTGGTGGACATGACACCAAAGCTAAGAGGTAAGATGACAATTTTATGAAGAATTTATTAACTTTATTTCCAAAATAAATAGCTATCTTAAGATGAATGCAGTTACTGTAAATCTCTCTGGATAAGAGCATCTGCTAAATCAGGGGTTCTCAATCCGGGGTCTGTGGAGGTACTGCAGGGGTTCTCAATCCGGGGTCTGTGGAGGTACTGCAGGGGCTCCACGGCACCCTGACTGTACTCGTTGCAATGTAACACATTTGATAGAATTTTCACATGACACGACCACTTTGCCTACTCTTAATTATTGCCTAATATAATGGAATGCATATTTTCTTTACCAATTCTGATCGTTGTTACAAGAAGAATTTTGACAATATTCCCGTTATATCAACACACTCTTCACACCCGTTTAACAACTCTAAATAGCTTTGGCATAGTAGGCATCAAGTCCCTTGCCAATAATGTTGCCTGCAACGTTGCATACAATGTTCATTTTCATCGAACACAGATTACGCCCTAGATGTCTTCAATTGCCCAATTTATAGCCATGCCAAATTTAGGATAATTTTTTTAACAATGTGATGTTGTGCTCCCAAGGGAGAACTTGAAATAACATGATGTGGATAATTAAATAATCAAAAGAAAAACGTGTTAATTTTACACTCAGAAAAGAAGGTTCCTTATAGAACCAAAAAGGCTTCTATCACTTCCTTAATATATGGAACCACTAAAAGTGATATATATTTTGGGGTTCAGTGAAGAAGAACCTCTAGAGTTCTGATCAATGAAAGGTGAATGTTTTGAGGATGTTTTGAGGATGTAGCAGGCCTCCAGTGGTCAGATCAATTCCTCCTGTTTTTTCCAGCGCCCGGCCCGGGATTCAAACCAGCCACCTTTCAGCCACAGGTCCAACTCCTGCCACAGCTCCAACTCCTTAATCGCTGGGCGAAAACCTGAGTTAATCTTGGGAAATTAGCATAAATTAATCTGCCAAAATGAAGACAAAATGCTTTGGAGACATACATGGTATCACTTGTTATACATAAGTATTATACATAAATCATTGCCAAAAGCACAGGACATATATTATTTATGGATTGATCATATCAAATATCAAAACATTATTTTAACTACTACAAAGCATTTACATGTGGCTCAGGAACCACTGACTCACTGCATTGTTCTATAGTATTATCAAGACACCTGCTGTTAACTCTTAACTACTTAGGACAGCTCACGAGGTGTCCTAAATATCTGCTGACTACGTGGGACTAGAGATTTCATGCATAGCTTTAATTTATTCCCGGAAGTGTCAAATGTCTTTATTCTCAGCACTTATACGACCACTTCTCTACTCTGAGACGCTTTGTGGATATGGGCCTAGATCTCAAAATATTGTTATAAAAAAAGTGGAACGTTTGTTTAACATAATAATAAAAAATGAATATTACTAATGTAACCCACTGTAAAGACTGGGCTTAGTTGATTGTGTTGCACTGCTCATGTCCGCGTTCTGGAACTGTCCGGTTATTGTCCGGTTACGCGCAGAGTGGACTAAGGTAAATTTTGGGGAATAACGATGGAGTTTGTTACAGTGTTGAAACGCCAAACTTTATTGTTCAATTAGCTTTTTGCTTTACGGTCAGGGACAGTATGAGTGTAGCCAGATCCTTTTCACTCTCTATCCTTGTTTCATTTTGTGGTTCACCGGATTCGTCATCATCATCGAGACAAACGACAGACGAACGTCCTGCTAGCTAGCCAAGCTAGTCGGTAAAGCTAGGTAAGCTAGCTAGCTACTCTACTAGCAGCATCCTAGTTATCCTAGCTAGTCGGTACAGCTAGGTAAGCTAGCTAGCTACTCTACCAGCAGCATCCTAGTTATCCTAGCTAGTCGGTACAGCTAGGTAAGCTAGCTAGCATCTCTACCAGCAGCATCCTAGTTATCCAAGCTAGTAGGTACAGCTGGGTAAGCTAGCTAGCTAGCTACCCTACCAGCAGCATCCTAGTTATCCTAGCTAGTCGGTACAGCTGGGTAAGCTAGCTAGCTACTCTACCAGCAGCATCCTAGTTATCCTAGCTAGTCGGTACAGCTGGGTAAGCTAGCTAGCTACTCTACCAGCAGCATCCTAGTTATCCTAGCTAGTTGGAACAGCTGGGTAAGCTAACTAGCTACTCTACCAGCAGCATCCTAGTTATCCAAGCTAGTCGGTACAGCTGGATAAGCTAGCTAGCTAGCTACCCTACCAGCAGCATCCTAGTTATCCTAGCTAGTCGGTACAGCTGGGTAAGCTAGCTAGCTACTCTACCAGCAGCATCCTAGTTATCCTAGCTAGTCGGTACAGCTGGGTAAGCTAGCTAGCTACTCTACCAGCAGCATCCTAGTTATCCTAGCTAGTTGGAACAGCTGGGTAAGCTAACTAGCTACTCTACCAGCAGCATCCTAGTTATCCTAGCTAGTCGTTACAGCTAGGTAAGCTAGCTAGCTACTCTACCAGCAGCATCCTATTTATCCTAGCTAGTCGTTACAGCTAGGTAAGCTAGCTAGCTACTCTACCAGCAGCATCCTAGTTATCCTAGCTAGTCGGTACAGCTAGGTAAGCTAGCTAGCTACTCTACCAGCAGCATCCTAGTTATCCTAGCTTGTCGGTACAGCTAGGTAAGCTAGCTAGCTACTATACCAGCAGCATCCTAGTTATCCTAGCTAGTCGGTACAGCTAGGTAAGCTAGCTAGCTACTCTACCAGCAGCATCCTAGTTATCCTAGCTAGTCGGTACAGCTGGGTAAGCTAGCTAGCTACTCTACCAGCAGCATCCTAGTTATCCAAGCTAGTTGGTACAGCTAGGTAAGCTAGCTAGCATCTCTACCAGCAGCATCCTAGTTATCCAAGCTAGTCGGTACAGCTGGGTAAGCTAGCTAGCTAGCTACCCTACCAGCAGCATCCTAGTTATCCTAGCTAGTCGGTACAGCTGGGTAAGCTAGCTAGCTACTCTACCAGCAGCATCCTAGTTATCCTAGCTAGTCGGAACAGCTAGGTAAGCTAGCTAGCTACTCTACCAGCAGCATCCTAGTTATCCTATCCTCCCTCTCTTGTTGACGGATGCTGGTTACCTCTGTCCGGTTCTCCTCTCTTCACTAGATGGATGGTAACTTTAGTGTTTAACCCCTCTGTATCCAAGGACCAATCTTTTGAATATTTTTTTCGGGGCGCCTCAAGTAGGCTGGACACATTCCTTTTTTTATTTTTTATTCTCAGCTGCCTCACCAACGTCTGAATGTGCATTAATAACTTTTAATTGCTAAATATTTCCCATAGATGGCAGCATAAGACCACGAAGCATCAGTAATAGGCTACAAGCAGCAATATGATTGACATAAAATAGCATGCAACCACAGACTATATGTCCCATGATTTTCTAAAATGGTCACTCATTAACATAACTTTAGTTAGCTATATATCTCGTTTTAGGGCTGTGTTGCTTTTAGGAGAGCAAATTAATAGTGACTAGAGCAGGTATTGAACCTCAGTATACATTTATTATAAAAAGTAATCTTAATATCTGATATTGCGAGTAAACAACCTCAGAATAGAAAAGACAAGAGTGCATCATCCAGCCGGCCAATAAATTACATAATTCAACCCTCCCGGTTAGTAAATTTACCTCAACATGCCCCTGGAGAAGGCAGAGCGATGACACCAGCTTTTTACTGGGGCTGAGTTGACTACTAGAGAGAGAAGGCAGAGTGACGACACCAGCTTTTTACCGGGGCTGAGTTGACTACTAGAGAGAGAAGGCAGAGCGACGACACCAGCTTTTTACCGGGGCTGAGTTGACTACTAGAGAGAGAAGGCAGAGCGACGACACCAGCTTTTTACCGGGGCTGAGTTGACTACTAGAGAGAGAAGGCAGAGTGGCTCGATGCTGGTTGATGAATTTGACAATGAATGTACCTGGAAAATACGTTTTTCTCAACTAGAGGTGACTGAATTAATGTTCAGACTTATTGATAATCGTTATATTAATGAACTATAATTTCAAA
>NW_027675347.1:1735000-1820000 GCF_965601325.2 Salmo salar | reverse complement strand
TGTCTGTATGTCTGTCTGTTTGTCTGTCTGTCTGTCTGTCTGTCTGTCTGTCTGTCTGTCTGTCTGTCTGTCTGTCTGTCTGTCTGTCTGTCTGTCTGTCTGTCTGTCTGTCTGTCTGTCTGTCTGTCTGTCTGTCTGTCTGTCTGATCCAGAGCTCTTCTTATGTTTCCCATCTGAGATCAGAGTAGATGAGAGATGTAATGTTTGTCTCTGTTGTGTTGAAGTCCAATCAAGCAGGAGAGACCAGCCTCCCCTGTTCCCAGCTGTGTGTCCATGAAGAGTGACTGGTCTATGGGTCATCCTATAGTGTTTAGAGAGGGAGACTTTTCTACTGAACAAAGGTAAGAAGAACTCATGGGTCATGGTCAGTGAGTTAAACAACACTGTCTCTAGTCATTTCTCCTCTCCCATTTTCACATTTCTTTTTGTTGTTTTCATAATCCATAGGCTAATACTTTTGTCCATTTTCATAGTCCTAAAACAATATTAATTAAACAAACACAATATTCCCTCCCTGTGTGTGTGTGTGTGTGTGTGTGTGTGTGTGTGTGTGTGTGTGTGTGTGTGTGTGTGTGTGTGTGTGTGTGTGTGTGTGTGTGTGTGTGTGTGTGTGTGTGTACTGTAATCTCATGTTTTGTCCACAGAAACCAACAGGAGAGATCAGAGTCAGAGATTCTCAGTGGTCAGTCTTCCCAGAGTCATCAAACAGACCTGGACTCTATATTCAGTGTATGTGATCCTGTTATGTACATTTTTTTTGTTTACCTCAAGTAAAGTTGATCTGTCAATCATTCATTAATGTGTTAATGAGAAAGCATTTCTTCTCTTGATTAACTTATTTACTTGATTTATTTCAGTTGCTTGAAGAGAAAATTATGACATTTGTGAAGAATGAGCTGAAGATGTTCAAGAGGATTCTTAGTCCAGAACTCCCAGAAGGCTTTGAGAGTCAGAAGCAGGATGAGGAAGTGGTGGATGCTGAAGATGAGAAGCAGGAGAGCAGTGCCAGAGAGGGGGCTCTGAAGATCACACTGCACGTCCTGAGGAAAATGAACCAGAAGGAGCTTGCTGACACACTGGAGAAATGTAAGATCTGTCTGCCACATGTTGAATGATGTTTTATAACATTTAAAAGCTGTGGCTAAAGTCCAGCAAAAGTAGCTGTGTAACTCAATGATATTGTAGCAGCCTTAACACAACACCTTGTGACCTCATCACGTAGCAGAAGGGATGTGTTGTGTTGATTAATTTAGAGAGAGAGACAGAGAGAGACAACATTAATAATACCATCAATAATACCAATAATAATTTAATCAGTCACACCAGTCTGTAATGCATTATGAAAACATTTACACATTTATACACTCAGTTAAGAGAATAAATGATTATAATTTAAACTTTATAACAGTCCTACAATACTGTAGGCATTAAATCATATCCTCTGTGTTATTTCTAGATTCAGATGAGCTTGCTGTGATTTGCCAACATGAACTCAAATCTAATCTAAAGAAGAAGTTTCAATGTGTATATGAGGGGATCGCTAAACAAGGAAACCCAACACTTCTCAATAAGATCTACACAGAGCTCTACATCACAGAGGGAGGAACAGGAGAGGTCAATAATGAACATGAGCTGAGACAGATTGAGAC
The DNA here is from genome assembly GCF_965601325.2 of Salmo salar. Lineage (NCBI taxonomy): Eukaryota > Metazoa > Chordata > Actinopteri > Salmoniformes > Salmonidae > Salmo > Salmo salar. Next base: position 1,818,351 of record NW_027675347.1, on the reverse strand, counting down.
AACAACCAGGAAACAAGCAAGACCAGAGACTGCAATCAAATGTAACGACATCTTCAAACCCTTAACTGGACAAGACAAACGTATCAGAACTGTGCTGACAAAGGGAGTCGCTGGCATTGGAAAAACAGTCTCTGTGCAGAAGTTCATTCTGGACTGGGCTGAAGGAAAAGCAAATCAGGATGTCCAATTTGTATTTTCATTCCCTTTTCGGGAGCTGAATTTGATGAAAGAGGACAAACGTACTTTCATTGAACTTCTTAATCACTTCTCAATGGAAACCAAACAATCAAGAATCTCCAACTTTGACAAGTACAAAGTTCTGTTCATCTTTGATGGCCTGGATGAGTGTCGACTGCCCCTAGACTTCCAGAATAACAAGATCTGTTGGGACGTCACAAAGTCAACCTCAGTGGATGTTCTGCTGACAAATCTCATCAAGGGAAACCTGCTTCCCTCTGCTCTCCTCTGGATAACTACCCGACCTGCAGCAGCCAATAGGATCCCTTCTGTGTGTGTTGACCAGGTGACAGAGGTACGAGGGTTCAATGACCCACAGAAGGAGGAGTACTTCAGGAAGAGATTCAGGGATGAGGACCTGGCCAGCAGAATCATCTCACACATAAAGACATCAAGGAGCCTCCACATCATGTGCCACATTCCAGTCTTCTGTTGGATTTCTGCAACAGTCCTCGAACACATGCTGAAACATAAGAGAGAAGAGATGCCCAAGACTCTGACTGAGATGTACACACACCTTGTGGTGTTTCATACCAAACAGAAGATTGAAAAGTATCTTGGGGAAGAAGAGACAGATCCACACTGGAATAACGAGAGCATTCTGTCACTGGGAAAACTGGCTTTTCAACAGCTTGTGAATGGCAATCTGATTTTCTATGAAGGAGACCTGAAGGAGGCTGGCATTGATGTCAGTGAAGCCTCAGTGTACTCAGGATTGTGCACACAGCTCTTTAAAGAGGAATGTGTGCTGTACCAGGACAAGGTGTACTGCTTTGTTCATCTGAGCATTCAGGAGTTTCTGGCTGCTGTATATGTGTTCCTCTCATTCATCAACAACAATGACAATCTATTGGACAAACCGAAAACAAAAGACGAGCCTGAAGTTACTTTCTACAAGAGTGCTGTGGATAAAGCCTTACAAAGTGAGACAGGAAACCTGGACCTGTTCCTCCGCTTCCTTCTGGGTCTCTCACTGGAGTCCAATCAGAAGCACTTACAAGGTCTGCTGACAAAGACAAGAAGCAGCTCACAGAGCTATGAAGAAACAGTCAAGTACATCAAGGAGAAGATCAGGGAGAATCCCTCTCCAGAGAGGAGCATCAATCTGTTCCACTGTCTGAATGAACTGAATGACCATTCTCTAGTGCAGGAGATCCAAAGCTACCTGAGCTCAGGAAGTCTCTCAAAACCCAACCTGTCACCTGCACAGTGGTCAGCTCTGGTCTTTGTGTTGCTGACTTCAGAAAAGGAGCTGGATGTGTTTGACCTGAAGAAATACTCCAGATCAGAGAAAGGTCTTCTGAGGCTGCTGCCAGTGGTCAAAGCCTCCAGAGCTGCTCTGTGAGTAAATAAAATGACATTTAACTAATCATCAGGAAGAAATATTCAGTTTAGAGAAAAAGATGTATTATAATATGTATATAATATTATATTGAATAACATATTGAATCAGATATTCAATCTAGTATTACAATATGACCATACAATTCTAGGAGACGGAAGATGAATCTATATGTTGTGTGGGAGAATAAACCAAATGCATCTTCCATTGTCCTTCTACACTACTGGTGTTAAATTAACAGTGTGTTTGAAGTCATGATGATCTCTTTGCAGGCTGTCAGGCTGTGGAGTCACAGAGGGAGGCTGTGCTTCTCTGGTCTCAGTTCTCAGTTCAAACCCCTCACACCTGAGAGAGCTGGACCTGAGAAACAATGACCTGAAGGATTCAGGAGTGAAGCTGCTCTCTGCTGGACTGGGGAATCCCCACTGCAGACTGGAGACTCTGAGGTCAGTATTCCTGTAGTTGGTCAACAAGTGATAACTGTTCACCAGATCCACATGTGTTTACCAGGCACACATAGTACACACCATATGTGTTTGGACAGTGAAGCTTACAGTTTTAAATGTGGTGCTATGATCCAGCATTTTGGATTTGAGTTGTTTCATATTAGGTGACCTTACAGAATGTCACCTTTTATTTGAGGGTATTTTCATACATATCTGTTTTACCGTTTAGAAATTAAAGCACTTTCTGTACGTAGTTCTCCCATTTGAAGAAGTCTTAAACCTGTTAGGGCTAGGGGGCAGCATTTGCACGTCTGGATAATTTTTTTTTACCCGATTTAATCTGGTTACTAATCCTACCCAGTAACTAGAATATGCATATACTTATTATATATGGATAGAAAACACTCTAAAGTTTCTAAAACTGTTTGAATGGTGTCTGTGAGTATAACAGAACTCATTTGGCAGGCAAAACCCTGAGACATTTTCTGACAGGAAGTGGATACCTGATGTGTTGTATTGACTTTAAACCTATCCCATTGAAAAACACAGGGGCTGAGGAATATTTTGGCACTTCCTATTGCTTCCACTAGATGTCACCAGCCTTTACAAAGTGTTTTGAGTCTTCTGGAGGGAGATCTGACCGAACAAGAGCCATGGAACGATGATGTCCCATTAGACACCTGGCGCGCGAGTTCATGTTGGGTACCCTCGTTCCAATACGTTATAAAAGAGTATGCATTCGTCCACCTTGAATATTATTAATGTTCTGGTTAAAAAAGGCCCTAATGATTTATGCTATACAACGTTTGACATGTTTGAACGAACGGAAATATATTTTTTCCCCTCGTTCATGACGAGAAGTCCGGCTGGCTTAGATCATGTGCTAACAAGACGGAGATTTTTGGACATAAATGATGAGCTTTTTTGAACAAAACTACATTCGTTATGGACCTGTGATACCTGGAAGTGACATCTGATGAAGAGAATCAAAGGTAATGGATTATTTACATAGTATTTTCGATTTTAGATCTCCCCAACATGACGTCTAGTCTGTATCGCAACGCGTATTTTTCTGGGCGCAGTGCTCAGATTATTGCAAAGTGTGATTTCCCAGTAAGGTTATTTTTAAATCTGGCAAGTTGATTGCGTTCAAGAGATGTAAATCTATAATTCTTTAAATGACAATATAATATTTTACCAATGTTTTCTAATTTTAATTATTTAATTTGTGACGCTGACTTGACTGCCGGTTATTGGAGGGAAACGATTTCCTCAACATCAATGCCATAGTAAAACGCTGTTTTTGGATATAAATATGAACTTGATAGAACTAAAAATGCATGCATTGTCTAACATAATGTCCTAGGAGTGTCATCTGATGGAGATTGTAAAAGGTTAGTGCATCATTTTAGCTGGTTTTATGGTTTTGGTGACCCTGTCTTTGACTTGACAAAACATTACACACAACTCTTGTAAATGTACTGTCCTAACATACTCTAAATTTATGCTTTCGCCGTAAAACCTTTTTGAAATCGTAAAACGTGGTTAGATTAAGGAGATGGTTATCTTTCAAAGGGTGTAAAATAGTTGTATGTTTGAAAAATTTGAATTTTGACATTTATTTGGATTCAAATTTGCCGCTCTTGAAATGCACCTGCTGTTGATGGAGTGCACCACGGGTGGCACGCTAGCGTCCCACCTAGCCCATAGAGGTTAATTATTTGGACAAATTCCCTTATATTGTATTAAAGTAGTCAGAAGTTTAGTATTTGGTCCCATGTTCCATGCCTGCAGTGATTACATCAAGCTTGTGATTCTACAAACTTGTTGAATTCATTTTTCAGTTTGTCTTGGTTGTGTTTTGGATGATGTTTTTCCTAATAGAAACTGAATGGTGAATAATGTCCTGTCATTTTGGAGTCACTTCACTTGTATTGTCAGTAAGAATAGAAGATGTTTCTGAACACTTCTACATTCATGTGGATGCTACCATGATTATGAATAATCATGAATGAATCGTGAATAATGATAAATGAGAAAGTTACAGAGGCACAAAGATCAGACCCCCTTTGTTATTGGTGTTATTCTGTATACTTCTGGCCCTTCTTTGGACACTGTGTTAACTAACCTCCAGACGAGCTTCAATGCCATACAGCTCTCCTTCCGTGGCCTCCAACTGCTCTTAAATACAAGTAAAACTAAATGCATGCTCTTCAACCGATCGCTGCCTGCACCCGCCCGCCTGTCCAGCATCACTACTCTGGACGGTTCTGACTTAGAATATGTGGACAACTACAAATACCTAGGTGTCTGGTTAGACTGTAAACTCTCCTTCCAGACTCACTATAAGCATCTCCAATCCAAAGTTAAATCTAGAATTGGCTTCCTATTTCGCAACATAGCATCCTTCACTCATGCTGCCAAACATACCCTTATAAAACTGACCATCCTACCGATCCTCGACTTCGGCGATGTCATTTACAAAATAGCCTCCAATACCCTACTCAATACATTGGATGCAGTCTATCACAGTGCCATTCGTTTTGTCACCAAAGCCCCATATACTACCCACCACTGCGACCTGTACGCTCTCGTTGGTTGGCCCTCGCTTCATACTCGTCGCCAAACCCACTGGCTCCAGGTCATCTACAAGACCCTGCTAGGTAAAGTCCCCCCTTATCTCAGCTCGCTGGTCACCATAGCAGCACCCACCTGTAGCACGCGCTCCAGCAGGTATATCTCCCTGGTCACTCCCAAAGCCAATTCCTCCTTCGGCCGCCTCTTCTTCCAGTTCTCTGCTGCCAATGACTGGAACGAACTACAAAAATCTCTAAAACTGGAAACACTTATCTCCCTCACTAGCTTTAAGCACCAGCTGTCAGAGCAGATTACTGCACCTGTACATAGCCCATCTATAACTTAGCCCAACTACTTCTTCCCCTACTGTATTTATTTATTTAGCTCCTTTGCACCCCATTATTTCTACTTTGCACTTTCTTACACTACATATCTACCATTCCAGTGTTTTACTTGCTATATTGTATTTACTTTGCCACCATGGCCTTTTTTGCCTTTACCTCCCTTATTTCACTTAACCTCTTGGGGCTAGGTGGGACGCTAGCGTGCCACCCGTGGTGCACTCCATCAACAGCAGGTGCATTTCAAGAGCGGCAAATTTGAATCCAAATAAATGTCAAAATTCAAATTTTTCAAAAATACAACTATGTTACACCATTTGAAAGATAAACATCTCCTTAATCTAACCACGTTTTACGATTTCAAAAAGGTTTTACGGCGAAAGCATAAATTTAGAGTATGTTAGGACAGTACATTTACAAGAGTTGTGTGTAATGTTTTGTCAAGTCAAAGACAGGGTCACCAAAACCATAAAACCAGCTAAAATGATGCACTAACCTTTTACAATCTCCATCAGATGACACTCCTAGGACATTATGTTAGACAATGCATGCATTTTTAGTTCTATCAAGTTCATATTTATATACAAAAACAGCGTTTTACTATGGCATTGATGTTGAGGAAATCGTTTCCCTCCAATAACCGGCAGTCAAGTCAGCGTCAGAAATTAAATAATTAAAATTAGAAAACATTGGTAAAATATTATATTGTCATTTAAAGAATTATAGATTTACATCTCTTGAACGCAATCAACTTGCCAGATTTAAAAATAACCTTACTGGGAAATCACACTTTGCAATAATCTGAGCACTGCGCCCAGAAAAATACGCGTTGCGATACAGACTAGACGTCATGTTGGGGAGATCTAAAATCGAAAATACTATGTAAATAATCCATTACCTTTGATTCTCTTCATCAGATGTCACTTCCAGGTATCACAGGTCCATAACGAATGTAGTTTTGTTCAAAAAAGCTCATCATTTATGTCCAAAAATCTCCGTCTCGTTAGCACATGATGTAAGCCAGCCGGACTTCTCGTCATGAACGAGGGGAAAAAATATATTTCCGTTCGTTCAAACATGTCAAACGTTGTATAGCATAAATCATTAGGGCCTTTTTTAACCAGAACATGAATAATATTCAAGGTGGACGAATGCATACTCTTTTATAACGTATTGGAACGAGGGTACCCAACATGAAGTAGCGCGCCAGGTGTCTAATGGGACATCACCGTTCCATGGCTCTTGTTCGGTCAGATCTCCCTCCAGAAGACTCAAAACACTTTGTAAAGGCTGGTGACATCTAGTGGAAGCAATAGGAAGTGCCAAAATATTCCTAAACCCCTGTGTTTTTCAATGGGATAGGTTTAAAGTCAATACAACACATCAGGTATCCACTTCCTGTCAGAAAATGTCTCAGGGTTTTGCCTGCCAAATGAGTTCTGTTATACTCACAGACACCATTCAAACAGTTTTGGAAACTTTAGAGTGTTTTCTATCCATATATAATAAGTATATGCATATTCTAGTTACTGGGTAGGATTAGTAACCAGATTAAATCGGGTACATTTTTTTTATCCAGACGTGCAAATGCTGCCCCCTAGACCCAACAGGTTAATTTGCTCACATTGTATATAGACTTATTTTTCTACTGTATTATTTACTGTATGTTTGTGTAATACCCTTGTTTGAACCAAGTATTGAGTTTATTTGTTATAATTAATTGGTATTATATTTAAAAGATGATTGAATTGCTCCTAAACTGTAATGTTGTTAATGCATTATGCTTTTTAAATAAATATTTATTTAATGTATAAGTGAATAGTTTGTTTTACTTTGAAGTTTACGTTTTGACCAATAAGGTCGCTTGTTAAGTTGTTGCCAATGGGAGTTGACCTGGTTAACGGGAGGAAAAAAGACGTTGGTGAAAGGATGGACGTTTTACCTCAGGACGGTTGGTGAAGAAAAATTATAAAAGAAGACGACAGAACTACAACAAAACCCATAGCTACTAAGACATGAAGGGAAATACATGTTTTATTTAATAAAAGAGTTGTTATAATTTAGTTAAAACTTAGTAAAGACTGAAGCTACCGTCTCGTCGTGGAGGTATTAGCCAGCCTAGAGGTTAGCCTAGCATCGTGCGACACCGGGAGATAATGGCTTGGGAAGCTTAACGAGTTCGTGTTGCCATGGGGATATCGGTTTCTGCTAAGGAGTACTGTCTGCATGGGTAGCTGTGCTTGCCTTGGACTTTGTGAGGAAACCTGCATGGAACTGCCATACTTCGCTGAGGGAATATCTACCAAGTAGTGAGTAACCACAATGTGAGTTGCTTATAAATAAATACATTGGTAATGGTGAGAGGATAGCATGTTTTGTTGTAGCCTCTGTTATTGTAATGGTGAGAGGTTAGCATGTTTTGTTGTAGCCTCTGTTATTGGTAATGGTGAGAGGTTAGCATGTTTTGTTGTAGCCTCTGTTATTGGTAATGGTGAGAGGTTAGCATGTTTTGTTGTAGCCTCTGTTATTGGTAATGGTGAGAGGTTAGCATGTTTTGTTGTAGCCTCTGTAACTCTCTCATTCATTATTATTCATGATCTTTCTCAATCATGGCAGTCACAGGCTTGATGTAGTCATTGCAGTCAAAGAATATGGGACCAAACACTAAATTTTTGACTAATTTAACACACTTTAAGTGAATTGGTCCGAAAACGTATGACTTCTTTAAATAGGGGGACTAGATACATAAAGCGCTTTCATTTTTCTAAATGGTGAAACAGATATGTATGAAAATATCCTCATATAAAAGGTGACATTATATACTGTCACCTCATATGAAACATTTGATCTGAAATCCAAAATGTTGGAGTTTAGAGCCACATTTAAAATGTTATCTTCACTGTCAAAATAGATATGTGTGGACTGTATACTCAATACAATCTAAATCTGATACCTCACTGTCTGTCTTTTGACTGATACTGCTTTTAAACTGGTCTGGTCAGTCTACTCAAATATTTGTATTATACATGTTTCTATCTGCAGGCAAAACGTTGATAATCTGTAATTTATAATATGATACATCTGTCTGTCTTTTGACTGACATGATTTGTCTCTTTGCAGGCTGTCAGGCTGTCTAGTCACAGAGGAAGGCTGTGCTTCTCTGGTCTCAGCTCTGAGGTCAAACCCCTCACACCTGAGAGAGCTGGACCTGAGCTACAATCACCCAGGAGACTCAGGAGTCAGACTGCTCTCTGCTGGACTGGAGGATCCACACTGCAGACTGGAGAAACTCAAGTATGTAGAGGGTTTATGTCAATGTTCATATCAGACATGTTTGACTTTTCAGGCTAGTTAAGACAAACATTCTGACCACCACTTGGACAAAGTTATGTGTGTGTGTCCTGTGTGTGTGTGTCCTGTGTGTGTGTGTCCTGTGTGTGTGTGTCCTGTGTGTGTGTGTCCTGTGTGTGTGTGTCCTGTGTGTGTCTAGTGTGTGTGTGTGTTCAGGTGTATCTCTCAATGACTGTCTGTTCTTCTGCTTACCGCTACAGTGTGGAACATGGTGGAGAGAACAGAATGAAACCTGGACTTAGAAAATGTGAGTGTTGACTGCTGTGAAGAATATGACTAAGAATAAGTCTTAATTCAAGTTAATTCAAAGACCACCATCATTACTGACTTGGTCATATTAAATATCAGCTGTAGTTCTACAGAAGCACAAATCAGGGTCACCAAAATTTACAAAGAGTTGCTTTGACAATGTGTGTGTGTGTGTGTGTGTGTGTGTGTGTGTGTGTGTGTGTGTGTGTGTGTGTGTGTGTGTGTGTGTGTGTGTGTGTGTGTGTGTGTGTGTGTGTGTGTGTGTGTGTGTAACATCTATATTAAATGAATTAGTGAAAAGTGAGTTAACATTCTAATGTGAATGATGATGATTTCTAATATTGTGTCTGGTTTCATCCATCAGATGTCTGTGATCTCACACTGGACCTAAACACAGTAGACAGACTCCTCTCTCTGTCTGAGGAGAACAGAAAGCTGACATGTAGGAGAGAGGAGCAGCCGTATCCTGATCACCCAGAGAGATTTGAGGACTGGAGACAGGTGCTGTGTAGAGAGGGTCTGACTGGGCGCTGTTACTGGGAGGTAGAGTGGAGTGGGATAATGGGGGCTGGTATAGGAGTGACATATAAAGGAATCAGCAGGAGAGGAAGGGGTGATGACTGTTGTCTTGGATACAGTGACAAGTCCTGGTGTCTGTTCTGCTATGACAACAGATACTCTGCCAGGCATAATAATAACTCCACTACCATAGACGTCCGCCCCTCCAGCTCCCACAGAGTAGGAGTGTATCTGGACTGGTCAGCCGGCACTCTGTCCTTCTATAGAGCCTCCTCTGACACACTGACCCACCTGATCACATTCACCTCCACATTCACTGAGCCCCTCTATCCAGGATTTAGGGTTAATTATGTTGGCGACTCAGTGTCCCTGAAATAATAACTGGACACACACACACACACACACACACACACACACACACACACACACACACACACACACACACACACACGGACACACACACACACACACGGACACGGACACACACACACACACACGGACACACACACACACACACACCGGACACAGACACACACACTGGACACAGACACACACACACACACACACACACACACACACACACACACACACACACACTGGACACACACACACACACTGGACACAAACTGGACACACACACACACACACACTAGACACACCAAACACACAGGACACACACACACATACACACACTGGATACACACACACTGGAAACAAAATGGACACACACACACTGGACACAAAATGGACACACACACACACACTGGACACACACACACACACACAAACCAGACATAAACTTGACATACACACACACTGGACACAAAAGGGACACACACACACATTCTGGACACACCCATACACACAAACTGGACACACACTGGACACACACACACACTGGACACAAACTGGACACACACTCACATAAACATACACTGAACACACACACCCAACACACTCACACACCACACACACACACACACTGGATATACACACACTCAACACACACACACTGGAAACAAATTGGACACACACACACTGGACACAAAATGGACACACACACAAACTGGACATACACAAAATAGACACACACTCTCAACACACACACTGAACACGTACACTGGACACACACACACACACACACACACACATTCTGGACACACACACACACTGGACACACACACACTGGACACAAACACACACACTTGTAATGGCTGGAGTGGAATAAGTGGAATGGTATCAAACACGTGGTTTCCATGTGTTCCATTTCATTCACTCTGTTCCAGACATTATTATGAGCCGTCCTCCCCTCAGCAGCCTCCTCTGGTATGTACTGTCCTGTATGTGAGAGAGCTCCAACAAGGAATTACAATGTATGTATTACTTTTAATACCTGCAAATGGCAAATAAACTACTGGAACTCCTTATGAATGTCTGCAGCCGACAAGAGGTGAAAATATTACTGGAATATTCAGCAAAATGTTGATGAAGACGTCACTCAATCCACCCAAAACAACATGCAGTCTTTCCACAAGACTCCCATGAAGTTATAGTGTGACGTTATGAGTCGACGTTAAAGTAACATTCTCACAACATACTGCACTTGTTTTATCCTGTTTTAGATGTATCCTCTGTTTAAACATTTAAACTCTTACAATAACACTGTTAAAATACCAATGTGATCATTTCTTGTCTTTTATGTTGGAAAAACAAATTGTACAATTATATGTGGACATACGCTCCATAGTTGTACAAGTATACATGGTTATATTGTACTTTTCATAATAAAACATACTTGAAACAAGAAAAAGCATGTTAATTGTGAAAACAGTTTTGTTATTGATTTTTACATTGCCTCTCCCTGTCTCATGTTGACGTTTGTCATGAATCTTGACCTGGAGGCAGAACTGTGCGATTTCCTCTAGATATGTCAGCTGCAAAGTCAGAATTGGCTGTGGAAAATGTTGTTTTATGGTCTTAATTTAAGGGAAGGATTAGCAGTCTGGTTAGGGTTGAGGTTAGGATTAAAATCGGATTGTATTACTTTGTGCCTGTGCCAGCTAGGGGATACTTTGCTGAACTGCCTCCAGGGCAAGATTCATGACAATAAATGCCAACCTGCCTCCAGGACAAGATTCATAACAATAAATGCCAACCTGCCTCCCAGTCGTCCCCTCCTTATCTTTACAAGACTGCAAAACATGCAAGCTAGTGATGTGGGGGTTCTCTCATAACCCTCAGTCCCCAGGTGGGTAGATGGCAGGTTGAATAAAGAGAAGCTAGTGATGTGGGGGTTCTCTCATAACCCTCAGTCCCCAGGTGGGTAGATGGCAGGTTGAATAAATAGAAGCTTGTAATGTGGGGGTTCTCTCATAACCCTCAATCCCCAGGTGGGTAGATGGCAGGTTGAATAAATAGAAAACAATAGGCTACATAAAACAATCCATAAATGTATCATTATTATGTAATTAACACAAAACATTAAGGACACCTTTCTTTCCATGACAAACTGACCAGGCGTACCTCAATATTAGGAAGGTATCCTTAATATTTTGTCCAATCAGTGGCTCTGACCCTTTACGTAACAGTCAATCCTCTTTTCCAGGAAACCTTCTTTAAATTTCCCCAAATGCTTCCACACTGCTGCTCTCTCACAGCTGCTCCAGGGCCTCTTGGGTTGAGGAGTCATTCTCTTCTAACCTGATCACAGCTGCTCCAGGGCCTCTTGGGTTGAGGAGTCATTCTCTTCTAACCTGATCACAGCTGCTCCAGGGCCTCTTGGGTTGAGGAGTCATTCTCTTCTAACCTGATCACAGCTGCTCCAGGGCCTCTTGGGTTGAGGAGTCATTCTCTTCTAACCTGATCACAGCTGCTCCAGGACCTCTTGGGTTGAGGAGTCATTCTCTTCTAACCTGATCACAGCTGCTCCAGGACCTCTTGGGTTGAGGAGTCATTCTCTTCTAACCTGATCACAGCTGCTCCAGGGCCTCTTGGGTTGAGGAGTCATTCTCTTCTAACCTGATCACAAACAAAGACAAGATTCAAACAAATAAACATGATGGTCCAACATAATAGTGGGGGGTATAGGGAAGGTAGGGGAGAGGAGGGGGTATAGGGAAGGTAGGGGAGAGGAGGGGGTATAGGGAAGGTAGGGGAGAGGAGGGGGGTATAGGGAAGGTAGGGGAGAGGAGGGGGTATAGGGAAGGTAGGGGAGAGGAGGGGGTATAGGGAAGGTAGGGGAGAGGAGGGGGGTATAGGGAAGGTAGGGGAGAGGAGGGGGTATAGGGAAGGTAGGGGAGAGGAGGGGGTATAGGGAAGGTAGGGGAGAGGAGGGGGTATAGGGAAGGTAGGGGAGAGGAGGTGGGGTATAGGGAAGGTAGGGGAGAGGAGGGGGGTATAGGGAAGGGAGAGGAGGGGGTATAGGGAAGGTAGGGGAGAGGAGGGGGTATAGGGAAGGTAGGGGAGAGGAGGGGGTATAGGGAAGGTAAAGGAGAGGAGGGGGGGTATAGGGAAGGTAGGGGAGGGGGGTATAGGGAAGGTAGGGGAGAGGAGGGGGGTATAGGGAAGGTAGGGGAGAGGAGGGGGGGTATAGGGAAGGTAGGGGATAGGACATGAAAAATAAAAGACTTCATGTCAGGTAAGCAGCCTCCAAGTCTACCCTCACCAACTGATCATTAATTATGATCTAGGATCAGGTCCCCCTCTCCATGTAATCTGATTCATTATAATCTAGGATCAGGTCCCCCCTCTCCATGTAATCTGATTCATTATGATCTAGGATCAGGTCCCCCTCTCCATGTAATCTGATTCATTATGATCTAGGATCAGGTCCCCCCTCTCCATGTAATCTGATTCATTATGATCTAGGATCAGGTCCCTCCTCTCCATGTAATCTGATTCATTATGATCTAGGATCAGGTCCCCCCCTCTCCATGTAATCTGATTCATTATGATCTAGGATCAGGTCCCTCCTCTCCATGTAATCTGATTCATTATGATCTAGGATCAGGTCCCTCCTCTCCATGTAATCTGATTCATTATGATCTAGGATCAGGTCCCCCCCTCTCCATGTAATCTGATTCATTATGATCTAGGATCAGGTCCCTCCTCTCCATGTAATCTGATTCATTATGATCTAGGATCAGGTCCCTCCTCTCCATGTAATCTGATTCATTATGATCTAGGATCAGGTCCCCCCCTCTCCATGTAATCTGATTCATTATGATCTAGGATCAGGTCCCCCTCTCCATGTAATCTGATTCATTATGATCTAGGATCAGGTCCCCCTCTCCATGTAATCTGATTCATTATGATCTAGGATCAGGTCCCCCCTCTCCATGTAATCTGATTCATTATGATCTAGGATCAGGTCCCCCCTCTCCATGTAATCTGATTCATTATGATCTAGGATCAGGTCCCCCTCTCCATGTAATCTGATTCATTATGATCTAGGATCAGGTCCCCCTCTCCATGTAATCTGATTCATTATGATCTAGTTGTCAGAGCTAGAGTGGTGTTTGTCAGACCATGAGACATCCTGAAAATCTGTCTTCTCACAAAATCGTATGTAGAGTCTGAATGGTTTGGCCAACAAAGTATTATGGTACCACTCTATTGAAAGCTGAGATTCGTACGAACACGATGGTGTTCTCTGTTTTGCTCTAGGAATTACAACAAACTAACAGGGTGGAAGTGATATTAGGTGGACACAGAAAAACTTAAATTAAATAATATGAATGAAAAATGAATGAATGAATGACATTTTATTTTTGTGTCAAATCGCCAACTGGCAACCCATCCCTTATGGGGTTAATTGCCACATAAACAAACATTACAATAATTCACTGTGGTAATTAAATGATAATTCCTCTTCAGTGCTCTCTGCATTGAGCATCACATGAAGAATGAAAACAACGTAAGGTAAAAATCAATACATAATAGTAAATAAGGTGATGCAAACAATAATTATATCCCTAGAGCAGTACAATAATATACACACATACATACACACTGTATATATGCACATCACATACATACACACATACACACTGTATATATACACATACATACATACACACTGTATATATACACATACATACATACACACTGTATATATACACATACATACATACATACATACATACACACTGTATATATACACATACATAACATACACACTGTATATATACACATACATACATACACACTGTATATATACACATACATACATACACACTGTATATATACACATACATACATACATACATACATACACACTGTATATATACACATACATAACATACACACTGTATATATACACATACATACATACACACTGTATATATACACATACATAACATACACACTGTATATATACACATACATACATACACACTGTATATATACACATACATACATACATACATACATACATACATACATACATACACACTGTATATATACACATACATACATACATACATACACACTGTATATATACACATACAAACATACATACATACACACTGTATATATACACATACATAACATACATACACACTGTATATATACACATACATACATACACACTGTATATATACACATACATACATACACACTGTATATATACACATACATACATACACACTGTATATATTCACATACATACATACATACACACTGTATATATACACATACATACATACACACTGTATATATACATACATACATACATACATACATACATACAGTATATATACATACATACATACATACACACTGTATATATACACATACATACATACACACTGTATATATACACATACATACATACACACTGTATATATACACATAGATACATACACACTGTTTAAATACACATACATACATACACACTGTATATATACACATACATACATACACACTGTATATATACACATACATACATACACACTGTATATATACACATACATACATACACACTGTATATATACACATACATAACATACACACTGTATATATACACATACATACATACACACTGTATATATACACATACATACATACACACTGTTTAAATACACATACATACATACACACTGTATATATACACATACATACATACACACTGTATATATACACATACATACATACACACTGTATATATACACATACATACATACACACTGTATATATACACATACATAACATACACACTGTATATATACACATACATACATACACACTGTATATATACACATACATAACATATACACTGTATATATACACATACATACATACACACTGTATATATACACATACATACATACACACTGTATATATATATACACATACATACATACACACTGTATATATATATACACATACATACATACACACTGTATATATACACATACATACATACACACTGTATATATACACATACATACATACACACTGTATATATATATATACACATACATACATACACACTGTATATATACACATACATACATACACACTGTATATATACACATACATATATACACACTGTATATATACACATACATACATACACACTGTATATATACACATACATACATACACACTGTATATATACACATACATACATACACACTGTATATATACACACACATACATACACACTGTATATATACACATACATACATACACACTGTATATATACACACACATACATACACACTGTATATATACACACACATACATACACACTGTATATATACACATACATACATACACACTGTATATATACACATACATACATACACACTGTATATATACACATACATACATACACACTGTATATATACACATACATACATACACACTGTATATATACACACACATACATACACACTGTATATATACACACACATACATACACACTGTATATATACACATACATACATACACACTGTATATATACACACATATACATACACACTGTATATATACACACACATACATACACACTGTATATATACACACACATACATACACACTGTATATATACACACACATACATACACACTGTATATATACACATACATACATACACACTGTATATATACACATACATACATACACACTGTATATATACACATACATACATACACACTGTATATATACACATACATACATACACACTGTATATATACACATACATACATACACACTGTATATATACACATACATACATACATACACACTGTATATATACACATACATACATACATACATACATACACACTGTATATATACACATACATACATACATACATACACACTGTATATATACACATACATACATACACACTGTATATATACACATACATACATACACACTGTATATATACACATACATACATACACACTGTATATATACATACATACATACATACATACATACATACATACATACATACATACATACATACATACAGTATATGTACATACATACATACATACATACATACATACATACATACACACTGTATATATACACATACATACATACACACTGTATATATATATACTCATACATACATACACACTGTATATATACACATACATACATACACACTGTATATATACACATACATATATACACACTGTATATATACACATACATACATACACACTGTATATATACACATACATACATACACACTGTATATATACACATACATACATACACACTGTATATATACACACACATACATACAGACTGTATATATACACATACATACATACACACTGTATATATACACACACATACATACACACTGTATATATACACACACATACATACACACTGTATATATACACATACATACATACACACTGTATATATACACATACATACATACACACTGTATATATACACATACATACATACACACTGTATATATACACATACATACATACACACTGTATATATACACATACATACATACACACTGTATATATACACACACATACATACACACTGTATATATACACACACATACATACACACTGTATATATACACATACATACATACACACTGTATATATACACATACATACATACACACTGTATATATACACATACATACATACACACTGTATATATACACATACATACATACACACTGTATATATACACATACATACATACATACACACTGTATATATACACATACATACATACACACTATATATATACACATACATACATACACATGTATATATACACACACATACATACACACTGTATATATACACATACATACATACACACTGTATATATACACATACATACATACACACTGTATATATACACATACATACATACACACTGTATATATACACATACATACATACACACTGTATATATACACACACATACATACACACTGTATATATACACATACATACATACACACTGTATATATACACATACATACATACACACTGTATATATACACATACATACATACATACTGTATATATACACATACATACATACACACTGTATATATACACACACATACATACACACTGTATATATACACATACATACATACACACTGTATATATACACATACATACATACACACTGTATATATACACATACATACATACATACACACTGTATATATACACATACATACATACACACTATATATATACACATACATACATACACATGTATATATACACACACATACATACACACTGTATATATACACATACATACATACACACTGTATATATACACATACATACATACATACACACTGTATATATACACATACATACATACACACTGTATATATACACATACATACATACACACTGTATATATACACATACATACATACACACTGTATATATACACATACATACATACACACTGTATATATACACATACATACACACTGTATATATACACATACATACATACACACTGTATATATACACACACATACATACACACTGTATATATACACATACATACATACACACTGTATATATACACATACATACATACACACTGTATATATACACATACATACATACATACACACTGTATATATACACATACATACATACACACTGTATATATACACATACATACATAACATATACAGAAAAAAATAAACAGAAGGCATTTGAACCCAGTCTGGCACAAAGAGAAGATTCATATGGGAGACAGTCTAGGTACATATCTGTTGTTCTGCCCCTGAACAAGGCAGTTAACCCACTGTTCCTAGTATGTGATGAGGACAAATTAAATGTTTTTTCGTCCATTGTGTATTTCCATTTGCAGAATATTTAGGTTTTACCTTTATTTAAACTAGGCAAGTCAGTTATGAACAAATTCTTATTTTCAATGAGCTGTCATTGAAAATAAGAATTTGTTCTTAACTGACCTGCCTAGTTTAAATAAAGGTAACATCTAAATATTCTGCAAATGGAAATACACAATGGACAAAAAACATTTAATTTCTCCTCATCACATACTGCCAGGGTATATCTGGTGTGCTTTCTGGAATAAGAGCAAGCGTATATCATGGTAGAAAGGGCAATAGAGGATCAAATTAGTTTCATTCTCTATTTCTTTGAGGTCACAATAGTTACATACAATTTACTGGAAACCAGGTTTAGTTGTGTTTTTTTCTCTCCAAAATATGAGTTACTGTAGGACTATAATAATTGTTAACAGGCCTACTAACCCAAAAGTTTTAATTTGAGAATGTTCACTTGTATGCCTCAAATATTAAACTGTCTTAAAATATTTCATGATTAGTTGAATCAGGTGTGTACGTGCTGTATAATAATTAAAGGATTGAGAAACCCTGAGATAAACATAAAACCATATAATGTAAAAGCTCCTCCACCATCTTTACCAGACGTTTTACTGATAACATGTAGACCTACTGATTAGTTTCCACTTTGAAAACTGCTGTCTGTCAGCAACTCAGCTCAAGTAGCAGTTCTACTAACTAGTAATATCTCATTCCTAGTATTCATTCACATACTCTGTCATTTAGAATAAATTATTATTCAGAAATACTTACTTTATTTTTCAATAATCTCCATATAGTGTTTTCTGCTCTGTCGTCTCAAAATGGATCCTGAACAAAAGAACAACTTTACTTTCTGTTTCAGCTCAGCCACCTCCCGAATGGTGCAGAGTCCCGCCTCTTGCGTCACTGCAGTACCTGGTTAGAGTCCAGGCTGCATGACTGGGAGTCCCATAGGGCGGCGCACAATTGGCCCAGCGTCGTCAAGGTTTGGCCGGGGTAGGCCGTCATTGTTAATAAGAATTTGTTCTGACTTACCTAGTTAAATAAAAGTGAAATAAAAATAAAATATCTTCCACTAGATGGCAGTAAACACCTGCTGTAACCTGACTTTACAGGAGTATCAATATGATATAAACAGCTAAACTGATCTGAGATCAGCTCTCCTATGAAGACTGTCACAGGTTTACAGCAGTATCAATATGATATAATAAGCTAAACTGATCTGAGATCAGCTCTCCTATGAAGACTGTCACAGGTTTACAGCAGTATCAATATGATATAAACAGCTAAACTGATACGAGATCAGCTCTCTTATGAAGACTGTCACAGGTTTACAGCAGCTGACAGTTGCTACTTCATCGCTACTAACTCAAACTACCTTGGTTTAAATAAAGACAATATATGTAAAGATTAAAAGGTATATAACTTATAAATCATGAGCCTCATCTTGAGGAGTATGTGATTGGATGTTATAGACCCCCATCTGAACAGTTTCTTTTCCCATAGAGACTAAAGGACTATGCTGTGGCCCTCACCATCTGGCCCATAGAGACTAAAGGACTATGCTGTGGCCCTCACCATCTGGCCCATAGAGACTAAAGGACTATGCTGTGGCCCTCACCATCTGGCCCATAGAGACTAAAGGACTATGCTGTGGCCCTCACCATCTGGCCCATAGAGACTAAAGGACTATGCTGTGGCCCCCACCATCTGGCCCAGAGAGACTAAAGGACTATGCTGTGGCCCTCACCATCTGGCCCATAGAGACTAAAGGACTATGCTGTGGCCCTCATCATCTGGCCTAAATGAGACTAAAGGACTATGCTGTGGCCCTCACCATCTGGCCCATAGAGACTAAAGGACTATGCTGTGGCCCTCACCATCTGGCCCATAGAGACTAAAGGACTATGCTGTGGCCCTCACCATCTGGCCCATAGAGACTAAAGGACTATGCTGTGGCCCTCACCATCTGGCCCATAGAGACTAAAGGACTATGCTGTGGCCCTCACCATCTGGCCCATAGAGACTAAAGGACTATGCTGTGGCCCTCACCATCTGGCCCATAGAGACTAAAGGACTATGCTGTGGCCCTCATCATCTGGCCTAAATGAGACTAAAGGACTATGCTGTGGCCCTCACCATCTGGCCCATAGAGACTAAAGGACTATGCTGTGGCCCCCACCATCTGGCCCATAGAGACTAAAGGACTATGCTGTGGCCCTCACCATCTGGCCTAAATGAGACTAAATGACTATGCACTCTACGCTGCACACCGCATCAACGGGGATGTAGTGGAGGGTAAACCCACGTAAACGCGCTTACACACCTTTTTATTTGTAAAATAGCGTTTACTCAACACTGTATTTTGTTAATTATCGTTTACCACTTCTTATGCGTTTCCAGCGTTAAGTCTAAATTCTATCGCAGAAACCGGGCCCAGGTTGGTCAGCATGATAAAGAATCATATCTCAAGGTTACTCTGTCTATTGAATGTCTGACTACGACCTAACTTTATAATAGTTATATGTAGCCAAGACTTACCAGAGTCTGTCAGTCTGTCCTTCAAATCAACACATTTATCCTGCTTCTAATGTTGCAGAGAAATGTGAGCTACAGTTTCTACAGTCATTTTGAAATGACGTGGACTACACAGTTACTTTCACTTTCATATAAGGAAATCACGTCCCTTCTGACATCACTGGTGTATGGGTAAATAATGATGACAGAAGAGATCTACTTACTAGTAATAATATGTAATTCCAGGTATTCATTATCTTACTCTGTCCTTTATTGTTCAGAAATACTTTATTTGTACTTCTCTCCATATAGTGTGTTTTCCTCTTTTGTCATCTCACCATGGATCCTGCACTCAGCCAACTCCCCACCCTGATAATAAAGTGTTTTATTGGTATCTTCCACTAGATGGCAGTAAACACCTGCTGTAACTACACTTTACAACAGCATTCCTTATTCATAAAGGCAGTGTCTCAAAGGAGGAGTGCTGAATCAGGATCAGGTCCCCCTGTCTATGTAATCTGATTCATTATGATATAGGATCAGGTCCTCCTCTCCATGTAATCTGATTCATTATGATCTAGGATCAGGTCCCCCCCTCTCCATGTAATCTGATTCATTATGATCTAGGATCAGGTCCCCCCCTCTCCATGTAATCTGATTCATTATGATTGTTTTGTCTCATGTCTTTATATTCATATAGCCTGGGGGCCATGTAGCTTTATTGAAATGACCTTGCTTTATAACCTTCTTTGTTGCTCAGTGGTACTTCAATTGTCCTGACCATGTCCAAATCTTTCACACAGTAATGCTCCAGCATCCACTCAGAGCTTATGCATCTAATGCATTCCTCAAATACTGCAGAGTTGTTAAGCAAGTCCCTGAGATCGTCATGTTCAACAACATTTATTTGCTTATTTGTCAGATGAAACCTGAGGGGATCACTGTAGTGGGTCATAAATGCATCCAAAATGGTTCTGAGGTCCTCAACAATGTTATTCTGTACCGTAGCTGGGATGCAGTGTTCTTTCCTGATATACTAAATAAAAAGACAGATATTGTTTTAGAGATCTTCAATTAGCTGCTCAGTGTTGATCTCTGTGGCTTGAACATATTCAGCCTCTGGCAGACTCTCTACATCGCTCATGTCATCTTCAATGGGATCAGTCCCAGTCTCAAATTCATCATGAGGGCAATTCTCATCTAAGTTGTATCTTAAAATCTCTCTGTGGTTTTGGTAGATGTGTGACTGATAGATGCTGAAACATCTATTTGTTTTCCCCACACCCATTAACTCCACAGGTCATTACAACATGTGGTTCGTGCTGGTGATAGAGGACAATATGTGTGAGTAGTCTGGACACAGAGAAAGGAGGCTTGTTGCGAAGTGGACAGTTGAATAGAGTTGGCATTCTGCAGACAGATTGTGAACCTTGGAATGATGGGATGGAATCATGGAGATCATTGGTACTCAGCCACTTGCAGACATCATCAAGGGACCAGTCTTCCACAGCCACACTCTAATTCAAGTTGACACTAAAAGCAGAAGTGTAATGTATCAGTGTTGAGGCTAAAACAAAACCTCTCCTACTCTTTCCAGACAACCACCTTTCCTCCTAATGTGTATTCATGGTTGTTCTATAACGAAGCAGAGCTTGTCAGGAAAGGTGAAGATGTCCGTCTCTTATTTATCTGACTCCATATTTCTTAGTTTGGGACATGATGGGATTCTGCAGTTCCACATTTAAGTGTTCAGATAATATGATGGTCCAAATGGGGCATTAAGTTCTTCTTCCATGTCGACCCAAGTTGTCCTATTAGAGTTGTCAATAAAGAGCCTATCAGGGCAGTTATAAAGTCTTCTTGATATAATTACATGTTAGGGAGCTTTAATCCTCCTTCTAAGTCTTTGTCTGTAAACGAGCTTGGTTCATCCTGGTCCTTTTAATAGTCCAGATTAATAATTTTGCCTCTGGTGTTAAAGGTGTAGGCAGGTGTGGACAGTGGAAACATGCTGATGACGTCATTCAGTTAAGGAGCTTTAACCATCTTTATAACATGTGGTCATCATTCAGTTTAGGAGCTTTAACCATCTTTATAACGTGTCCGTCATTCAGTTTAGGAGCTGTAACCATCTTTATAACATGTGTTCGTCATTCAGTTTAGGAGCTGTAACCATCTTTATAACATGTGTCCGTCATTCAGTTTAGGAGCTGTAACCATCTTTATAACATGTGTCCGTCATTCAGTTTAGGAGCTGTAACCATCTTTGTAACATGTGTCCGTCATTCAGTTTAGGAGCTTTAACCATCTTTATAACATGTGTCCGTCATTCAGTTTAGGAGCTGTAACCATCTTTGTAACATGTGTCCGTCATTCAGTTTAGGAGCTTTAACCATCTTTATAACATGTGTCCTTCATTCAGTTTAGGAGCTGTAACCATCTTTATGTCATGTGTCCTACCCCACAATGAGATCTGTAGTTTTTCCCAGTTTTTCAACTGAAGTTGAATTTTGTTCCTCCTTGAGGACTGTCATAGACTGTGACTGATGGTTAACATACCTAGATATCTACCTCTGATGGGAGCAGATCTCACTCCTGGCTGTGACTGATGGTCAACATAGGTTACCTAGATATCTACCTCTGATGGGAGCAGATCTCACTCCTGGCTGTGACTGATGGTCAACATACCTAGATATCTACCTCTGATGGGAGCAGATCTCACTCCTGGCTGTGACTGATGGTCAACATAGTCTACCTAGATATCTACCTCTGATGTGAGCAGATCTCACTCCTGGCTGTGACTGATGGTCAACATAGGCTACCTAGATATTTACCTCTGATGGGAACAGATCTCACTCCTGGCTGTGACTGATAGTCAACATAGGCTACCTAGATATCTACCTCTGATGGGAGCAGATCTCACTCCTGGCTCTAAGGTGATATACCTTTAGTTCTATCTGCACCTGACTACTGGAGTAATGGATATTTATTATTATTTTTAAAGTTTCTCACTTTTTGCTATTTATATCTGCAGTAAAGGCAGTGAGCGCTTTGTTTCTTGGGCTGGCAGTTATCTTTGAGTGAGAATAGTATCAGCATAACAATCATTTAAATCTATATGCTGTCCAGCTTTGGTTTCTTCTCAGTTTTACTGGAGGTTGTAATTGTTGTTTATCTCGTAGTACTTCCTGTTCTATATTCCACTTTGTCATTGTCTATAGTTTCACTCAATGCCGGGGGGGTTAAGAAATCATATATAGCGCAATGCCTTATTTTTATATTGCCAAACAGCTTAAAACAGATTTACGTCAACTTCTACAGATCTCAGTGGTGAAATGATTTCTGTCATTCATGGTTCTGAACTCTCTGCTGGAGTTACCACTCTAATTAATCCTTTCAATGGAAGTATTTTGCAGTCAGACTGGGACCCTATTGGTCACTTTCTTTGTCTTGTCATCAACTGTAGCAACATCATTATTACCAACATTTATTGGTTCAATTCCAAACTTGAAAATGATCAGTCACTTGAATCTTTGGAAAAGCGTATTCTCGATTGGCTAACCTAGTTCCCTAATGCTTTACTTATAGTAGGTGGGGATATTATCACTTTGAGGCAGTTTATGTAAAGGTTTGATATTATTCATGTTTGGAGAGTAAAGTTTCCTAATTACTAGTCTTCCACTTGGAGTAATAAGACCCGGTCCAGACAATCACCACAGATCTTTGGTTGGTGTCTCAATGTTTTGATAAACAGGCTATTTCTGTTAACACCCTGGTCACTCCCCTTACTGATCATAGAGCTGTTTATATTGACATAACACTGTTTATCTCTGATAATGGCCCTGGCAGAGCATCCTATTGGAAGCTTAATAGCTCTATTAAAACATGAGTTGGTCCAGATGGAGATAAACAATGTAATTACACACTTCTGGAACAAAGCTCTAAATAACAATTCATACAGTAATAACTGGGAGCTTTTTAACGTTGGAAAATATGCAAGAAAACATGGGAGTATTGTTGCCAAGACGAGGAGAGCTGAAGAAGGTGTAATTGCAAAGATCACCTGTCTTGTTCAAAAGCCTGTTGAAAGTGTTTCAGAGGAGGATAAATCTGTTCTGTTTGATCTACAACACCAGTTGGATGATATTTATAGACTGAAAGCAGACGGAACCTTTGTCAGATGTAGGAAGAAATGGCTAGAGGAGGGTGGACAAAATTCAGGTTTTAAAAATACCACTCTAAAAATAATACAATTCAGTAATGAAATATGACTGGTCTCATCACAGATCCCACATTAATCTCCATCTTTACTTCAACTTCTACAGTATTGTGAGGTGTCCTCAACTCTTTGTTTTGATTGTCTGGGGGATGTGAAATCAGTTGGTGAGGCTGACAGGGAACAGTGTGACGACCCTATTATAGTTGAACACATCATTTATTCTATTGAACAACTTAAAAATAATAAGTCTCCTGGGACTGATGGTGTATCTGCTGAGTTTAACAGAACACTTTGGTGCAGGACGTTTGGAGCGAGTAGTCGCACTTCGCTTCGCTCCACAGGTAATATCACATTTCATTACATTACAACGGTTTGATTTGTTTGATCTGAGCAATTTTTTCTTAGCTAGCTACATAGCCGTCTTTGTATCAAAGATAATTGTGTAGTTTAGAGTAATTATCGAGGTTAGCTAGCCAGCCAGCTGTTTTCGTCCTCGTAACTTAGTCAACACTGCTAGCTAGCCAACTAGCCAACTTCTACCGACTAGCAGCACTGTAGAAACTATTACATTACAACGGAACGACTTGATTAGTGTAGTGCTAGCTAGCTACATAGCTGTCTTTGCCATCTTTGTATCGAAGATAATTGTGTAGTTTAGAGTAATTATCGAGGTTAGCTAGCCAGCCGCGACGCCGTTGTCCAGACTCCAGACTTAGTCAACACACCTAGTCATCATCAAACCCACTGCTAGCTAGCCAACCTTTACTGACTAGCAGCACTGTAGAAACTAATACATTACAACGGAACGATTTGACCAGTGCAGTGTTAGTTGACTTTGTCATAGTTTGATAATTGTGTAGTTTGGAGTAATTATCGAGGTTAGCTAGCCAGCTATTTTCGTCCCCCGCGACGAAAATAGGTTACCTAGCCAGCTACACGTTCGAACAAAGTCAACAATGCAGCCACTGCTAGCTAGCCTACTTCACCAGCCAGCAGTACTGTATCATCTTCGTCATTTTAGTCAATAACATTTTTGCAACGTAAGCTTAACTTTCTGAACATTCGAGACGTGTAGTCCACTTGTCATTCCAATCTCCTTTGCATTAGCGTAGCCTCTTCTGTAGCCTGTCAACTATGTGTCTGTCTATCCCTGTTCTCTCCCCTCTGCAAGGCCACACAAACGCTTCACACCGTGTGGCCGCTGCCACTCTAACCTGGTGGTCCCAGCGCGCACGACCCACGTGGAGTTCCAGGTCTCTGGCAGCCTCTGGAACTGCCGGTCTGCGGCCAACAAGGCAGAGTTCATCTCAGCCTATGCTACCCTCCAGCACCTCGACTTCTTGGCACTGACGGAAACATGGATTACCACAGATAACACTGCTACTCCTACTGCTCTCTCCTCGTCTGCCCACGTGTTCTCGCATACCCCGAGAGCATCTGGCCAGCGGGGTGGTGGCACTGGAATCCTCATCTCTCCCAAGTGGGCATTCTCTCTTTCTCCCCTGACCCATCTGTCTATCTCCTCATTTGAATTCCATGCTGTCACAGTTACCAGCCCTTTCAAGCTTAACATCCTTATCATTTATCGCCCTCCAGGTTCCCTTGGAGAGTTCATCAATGAGCTTGACGTCTTGATAAGTTCCTTTCCTGAGGATGGCTCACCTCTCACAGTTCTGGGTGACTTTAACTTCCCCACGTCTACCTTTGACTCATTCTTCTCTGCCTCCTTCTTTCCACTCCTCTCCTCTTTTGACCTCACCCTCTCACCTTCCCCCCCCTACTCACAAGGCAGGCAATACGCTTGACCTCATCTTTACTAGATGCTGTTCGTCCACTAATCTCATTGCAACTCCCCTCCAAGTCTCCGACCACTACCTTGTATCCTTTTCCCTCTCGCTCTCATCCAACACTTCTCACTCTGCCCCTACTCGGATGGTATTGCGCCGTCCCAACCTTCGCTCTCTCTCTCCCGCTACTCTCTCCTCTTCCATCCTATCATCTCTTCCCTCTGCTCAAACCTTCTCCAACCTATCTCCTGAATCTGCCTCCTCAACCCTCCTCTCCTCCGTTTCTGCATCCTTTGACTCTCTATGTCCCCTATCCTCCAGGCCGGCTCGGTCCTCCCCTCCTGCTCCGTGGCTCGACGACTCATTGCGAGCTCACAGAACAGGGCTCCGGGCAGCCGAGCGGAAATGGAGGAAAACTCGCCTCCCTGAGGACCTGGCATCCTTTCACTCCCTCCTCTCTACATTTTCCTCTTCTGTCTCTGCTGCTAAAGCCACTTTCTACCACTCTAAATTCCAAGCATCTGCCTCTAACCCTAGGAAGCTCTTTGCCACCTTCTCCTCCCTCCTGAATCCTCCCCCCCCCCCCCCTCCTCCCTCTCTGCGGATGATTTCGTCAACCATTTTGAAAAGAAGGTTGACGACATCCGATCCTTGTTTGCTAAGTCAAACGACACCGCTGGTCCTGCTCACACTGCCCTACCCTGTGCTTTGACCTCTTTCTCCCCTCTCTCTCCAGATGAAATCTCGCGTCTTGTGATGGCCGGCCGCCCAACAACCTGCCCGCTTGACCCTATCCCCTCCTCTCTTCTCCAGACCATTTCCGGAGACCTTCTCCCTTACCTCACCTCGCTCATCAACTCATCCTTGACCGCTGGCTACGTCCCTTCCGTCTTCAGGAGAGCGAGAGTTGCACCCCTTCTGAAAAAACCTACACTCGATCCCTCCGAAGTCAACAACTACAGACCAGTATCCCTTCTTTCTTTTCTCTCCAAAACTCTTGAACGTGCCGTCCTTGGCCAGCTCTCCTGCTATCTCTCTCAGAATGACCTTCTTGATCCAAATCAGTCAGGTTTCAAGACTGGTCATTCAACTGAGACTGCTCTTCTCTGTGTCACGGAGGCTCTCCGCACTGCTAAAGCTAACTCTCTCTCCTCTGCTCTCATCCTCCTACACCTATCTGCTGCCTTTGATACGGTGAACCATCAGATCCTCCTCTCCACCCTCTCCGAGTTGGGCATCTCCGGCGTGGCCCACGCTTGGATTGCGTCCTACCTGACAGGTCGCTCCTACCAGGTGGCGTGGCGATAATCTGTCTCCGCACCACGTGCTCTCACCACTGGTGTCCCCCAGGGCTCTGTTCTAGGCCCTCTCCTATTCTCGCTATACACCAAGTCACTTGGCTCTGTCATATCCTCACATGGTCTCTCCTATCATTGCTATGCAGACGACACACAATTAATCTTCTCCTTTCCCCCTTCTGATAACCAGGTGGCGAATCGCATCTCTGCATGTCTGGCAGACATATCAGTGTGGATGAAGGATCACCACCTCAAGCTGAACCTCGGCAAGACGGAGCTGCTCTTCCTCCCGGGGAAGGACTGCCCGTTCCATGATCTCGCCATCACGGTTGACAACTCCATTGTGTCCTCCTCCCAGAGTGCTAAGAACCTTGGCGTGACCCTGGACAACACCCTGTCGTTCTCTACTAACATCAAGGCGGTGACCCGATCCTGTAGGTTCATGCTCTACAACATTCGCAGAGTACGACCCTGCCTCACACAGGAAGCGGCGCAGGTCCTAATCCAGGCACTTGTCATCTCCCGTCTGGATTACTGCAACTCGCTGTTGGCTGGGCTCTCTGCCTGTGCCATTAAACCCCTACAACTCATCCAGAACGCCGCAGCCCGTCTGGTGTTCAACCTTCCCAAGTTCTCTCACGTCACCCCGCTCCTCCGCTCTCTCCACTGGCTTCCTGTTGAAGCTCGCATCCGCTACAAGACCATGGTGCTTGCCTACGGAGCTGTGAGGGGAACGGCACCTCCGTACCTTCAGGCTCTGATCAGGCCCTACACCCAAACAAGGGCACTGCGTTCATCCACCTCTGGCCTGCTCGCCTCCCTACCTCTGAGGAAGCACAGTTCCCGCTCAGCCCAGTCAAAACTGTTCGCTGCTCTGGCACCCCAATAGTGGAACAAGCTCCCTCACGACGCCAGGACAGCGGAGTCAATCACCACCTTCCGGAGACACCTGAAACCCCACCTCTTTAAGGAATACCTAGGATAGGATAAATTAATCCTTCTAACCCCCCCCCCCCTTAAAAGATTTAGATGCACTATTGTAAAGTGGTTGTTACCCTGGATATCATAAGGTGAATCCACCAATTTGTAAGTCGCTCTGGATAAGAGCGTCTGCTAAATGACTTAAATGTAATGTAAATGTAACTGTTTCTCACCAGATGGTCCCTTTTCTGTTGGAGGACTTCTGGGACTGATGGTGTATCTGCTGAGTTTAACAGAATTGTTTCTCAACAGTTGGTCCCTTTTCTGTTGGAGGTCTCCTGGGACTGATGGTGTATCTGCTGAGTTTAACACAACTGTTTCTGTTGGAGGTCTCCTGGGACTGATGGTGTATCTGCTGAGTTTAACACAACTGTTTCTGTTGGAGGACTCCTGGGACTGATGGTGTATCTGCTGAGTTTAACCTCTCTAGGGTCGGCGGGACGAAATCGTCCCACCTACGTAACAGCCAGTGTAATCCCGTGGCGCGTTATTCAAAAACCTCAAATGCAAAAACTTCAATTTTTCAAACATATGACTATTTTACACCATTTTAAAGACAAGACTCTCGTTAATCTAACCACACTGTCCGATTTCAAAAAGGCTTTACAACGAAAGCAAAACATTAGATTATGTCAGCAGAGTACCCAGCCAGAAATAATCAGACACCCATTTTTCAAGCTAGCATATAATGTCACATAAACGCAAACCACAGCTAAATGCAGCACTAACCTTTGATCTTCATCAGATGACAACCCTAGGACATTATGTTATACAATACATGCATGTTTTGTTCAATCAAGTTCATATTTATATCAAAAAACAGCTTTTTACATTAGCATGTGACTAGCATGTGACTAGCATTCCCACCGAACACTGCCGGTGAATTTACTAAATTACTCACGATAAACGTTCACAAAAAGCATAACAATTATTTTAAGAATTATAGATACAGAACTCCTCTATGCACTCGATATGTCCGATTTTAAAATAGCTTTTCGGTGAAAGCACATTTTGCAATATTCTCAGTAGATAGCCCGGCATCACAGGGCTAGCTATTTAGACACCCAGCAAGTTTAGCACTCACCAAAGTCAGATTTACTATAAGGAAAATGTTATTACCTTTGCTGTCTTCGTCAGAATGCACTCCCAGGACTTCTACTTCAATAACAAATGTTGGTTTGGTTCAAAATAATCCATAGTTATATCCAAACAGCGGCGTTTTGTTCGTGCGTTCAAGACACTATCCGAAAGGGTAAATAAGGGTGACGAGCATGGCGCAATTCGTGACACAAAAATTCTAAATATTCCATTACCGTACTTCGAAGCATGTCAACCGCTGTTTAAAATCAATTTTTATGCCATTTTTCTCATAAAAAAGCGATAATATTCCGACCGGGAATCTGCGTTTAGGTAAACAGACAAAAGAAAATAAAGCATGGGGTTGACTCGGGCACGCGCCTAAGCCCATAGTACTCTGATCGGCCACTTGCCAAAAGCGATAATGTGTTTCAGCCAGAGGCTGCCTCGATATCGTTCAGCTTTTTCCCGGGCTCTGAGAGCCTATGGGAGCCGTAGGAAGTGTCACGTTAGAGCAAAGATCCTCAGTCTTCAATAAAAAGAGCCAAGATGAAACACAATTTGTCAGACAGGCCACTTCCTGCATGGAATCTTCTCAGGTTTTGGCCTGCCATATGAGTTCTGTTATACTCACAGACACCATTTAAACAGTTTTAGAAACTTTAGGGTGTTTTCTATCCAAAGCCAATAATTATATGCATATTCTAGTTACTGGGCAGGCGTAGTAACCAGATTAAATCGGGTACGTTTTTTATCCTGCCGTGTCAATACTGCCCCCTAGCCCTAATAGGTTAACCTCTTGGGGCTAGGTGGGACGCTAGCGTGCCACCCGTGGTGCACTCCATCAACAGCAGGTGCATTTCAAGAGCGGCAAATTTGAATCCAAATAAATGTCAAAATTCAAATTTTTCAAATATACAACTATTTTACACCATTTGAAAGATAAACATCTCCTTAATCTAACCACGTTTTACGATTTCAAAAAGGTTTTACGGCGAAAGCATAAATTTAGAGTATGTTAGGACAGTACATTTACAAGAGTTGTGTGTAATGTTTTGTCAAGTCAAAGACAGGGTCACCAAAACCATAAAACCAGCTAAAATGATGCACTAACCTTTTACAATCTCCATCAGATGACACTCCTAGGACATTATGTTAGACAATGCATGCATTTTTAGTTCTATCAAGTTCATATTTATATACAAAAACAGCGTTTTACTATGGCATTGATGTTGAGGAAATCGTTTCCCTCCAATAACCGGCAGTCAAGTCAGCGTCACAAATTAAATAATTAAAATTAGAAAACATTGGTAAAATATTATATTGTCATTTAAAGAATTATAGATTTACATCTCTTGAACGCAATCAACTTGCCAGATTTAAAAATAACCTTACTGGGAAATCACACTTTGCAATAATCTGAGCACTGCGCCCAGAAAAATACGCGTTGCGATACAGACTAGACGTCATGTTGGGGAGATCTAAAATCGAAAATACTATGTAAATAATCCATTACCTTTGATTCTCTTCATCAGATGTCACTTCCAGGTATCACAGGTCCATAACGAATGTAGTTTTGTTCAAAAAAGCTCATCATTTATGTCCAAAAATCTCCGTCTCGTTAGCACATGATGTAAGCCAGCCGGACTTCTCGTCATGAACGAGGGGAAAAAATATATTTCCGTTCGTTCAAACATGTCAAACGTTGTATAGCATAAATCATTAGGGCCTTTTTTAACCAGAACATGAATAATATTCAAGGTGGACGAATGCATACTCTTTTATAACGTATTGGAACGAGGGTACCCAACATGAAGTAGCGCGCCAGGTGTCTAATGGGACATCACCGTTCCATGGCTCTTGTTCGGTCAGATCTCCCTCCAGAAGACTCAAAACACTTTGTAAAGGCTGGTGACATCTAGTGGAAGCAATAGGAAGTGCCAAAATATTCCTAAACCCCTGTGTTTTTCAATGGGATAGGTTTAAAGTCAATACAACACATCAGGTATCCACTTCCTGTCAGAAAATGTCTCAGGGTTTTGCCTGCCAAATGAGTTCTGTTATACTCACAGACACCATTCAAACAGTTTTGGAAACTTTAGAGTGTTTTCTATCCATATATAATAAGTATATGCATATTCTAGTTACTGGGTAGGATTAGTAACCAGATTAAATCGGGTACATTTTTTTTATCCAGACGTGCAAATGCTGCCCCCTAGACCCAACAGGTTAATTTGCTCACATTGTATATAGACTTATTTTTCTACTGTATTATTTACTGTATGTTTGTGTAATACCCTTGTTTGAACCAAGTATTGAGTTTATTTGTTATAATTAATTGGTATTATATTTAAAAGATGATTGAATTGCTCCTAAACTGTAATGTTGTTAATGCATTATGCTTTTTAAATAAATATTTATTTAATGTATAAGTGAATAGTTTGTTTTACTTTGAAGTTTACGTTTTGACCAATAAGGTCGCTTGTTAAGTTGTTGCCAATGGGAGTTGACCTGGTTAACGGGAGGAAAAAAGACGTTGGTGAAAGGATGGACGTTTTACCTCAGGACGGTTGGTGAAGAAAAATTATAAAAGAAGACGACAGAACTACAACAAAACCCATAGCTACTAAGACATGAAGGGAAATACATGTTTTATTTAATAAAAGACTTGTTATAATTTAGTTAAAACTTAGTAAAGACTGAAGCTACCGTCTCGTCGTGGAGGTATTAGCCAGCCTAGAGGTTAGCCTAGCATCGTGCGACACCGGGAGATAATGGCTTGGGAAGCTTAACGAGTTCGTGTTGCCATGGGGATATCGGTTTCTGCTAAGGAGTACTGTCTGCATGGGTAGCTGTGCTTGCCTTGGACTTTGTGAGGAAACCTGCATGGAACTGCCATACTTCGCTGAGGGAATATCTACCAAGTAGTGAGTAACCACAATGTGAGTTGCTTATAAATAAATACATTGGTAATGGTGAGAGGATAGCATGTTTTGTTGTAGCCTCTGTTATTGTAATGGTGAGAGGTTAGCATGTTTTGTTGTAGCCTCTGTTATTGGTAATGGTGAGAGGTTAGCATGTTTTGTTGTAGCCTCTGTTATTGGTAATGGTGAGAGGTTAGCATGTTTTGTTGTAGCCTCTGTTATTGGTAATGGTGAGAGGTTAGCATGTTTTGTTGTAGCCTCTGTAACTCTCTCATTCATTATTATTCATGATCTTTCTCAATCATGGCAGTCACAGGCTTGATGTAGTCATTGCAGTCAAAGAATATGGGACCAAACACTAAATTTTTGACTAATTTAACACACTTTAAGTGAATTGGTCCGAAAACGTATGACTTCTTTAAATAGGGGGACTAGATACATAAAGCGCTTTCATTTTTCTAAATGGTGAAACAGATATGTATGAAAATATCCTCATATAAAAGGTGACATTATATACTGTCACCTCATATGAAACATTTGATCTGAAATCCAAAATGTTGGAGTTTAGAGCCACATTTAAAATGTTATCTTCACTGTCAAAATAGATATGTGTGGACTGTATACTCAATACAATCTAAATCTGATACCTCACTGTCTGTCTTTTGACTGATACTGCTTTTAAACTGGTCTGGTCAGTCTACTCAAATATTTGTATTATACATGTTTCTATCTGCAGGCAAAACGTTGATAATCTGTAATTTATAATATGATACATCTGTCTGTCTTTTGACTGACATGATTTGTCTCTTTGCAGGCTGTCAGGCTGTCTAGTCACAGAGGAAGGCTGTGCTTCTCTGGTCTCAGCTCTGAGGTCAAACCCCTCACACCTGAGAGAGCTGGACCTGAGCTACAATCACCCAGGAGACTCAGGAGTCAGACTGCTCTCTGCTGGACTGGAGGATCCACACTGCAGACTGGAGAAACTCAAGTATGTAGAGGGTTTATGTCAATGTTCATATCAGACATGTTTGACTTTTCAGGCTAGTTAAGACAAACATTCTGACCACCACTTGGACAAAGTTATGTGTGTGTGTCCTGTGTGTGTGTGTCCTGTGTGTGTGTGTCCTGTGTGTGTGTGTCCTGTGTGTGTGTGTCCTGTGTGTGTGTGTCCTGTGTGTGTGTGTCCTGTGTGTGTCTAGTGTGTGTGTGTGTTCAGGTGTATCTCTCAATGACTGTCTGTTCTTCTGCTTACCGCTACAGTGTGGAACATGGTGGAGAGAACAGAATGAAACCTGGACTTAGAAAATGTGAGTGTTGACTGCTGTGAAGAATATGACTAAGAATAAGTCTTAATTCAAGTTAATTCAAAGACCACCATCATTACTGACTTGGTCATATTAAATATCAGCTGTAGTTCTACAGAAGCACAAATCAGGGTCACCAAAATTTACAAAGAGTTGCTTTGACAATGTGTGTGTGTGTGTGTGTGTGTGTGTGTGTGTGTGTGTGTGTGTGTGTGTGTGTGTGTGTGTGTGTGTGTGTGTGTGTGTGTGTGTGTGTGTGTGTGTGTGTGTGTGTGTGTGTGTGTGTGTAACATCTATATTAAATGAATTAGTGAAAAGTGAGTTAACATTCTAATGTGAATGATGATGATTTCTAATATTGTGTCTGGTTTCATCCATCAGATGTCTGTGATCTCACACTGGACCTAAACACAGTAGACAGACTCCTCTCTCTGTCTGAGGAGAACAGAAAGCTGACATGTAGGAGAGAGGAGCAGCCGTATCCTGATCACCCAGAGAGATTTGAGGACTGGAGACAGGTGCTGTGTAGAGAGGGTCTGACTGGGCGCTGTTACTGGGAGGTAGAGTGGAGTGGGATAATGGGGGCTGGTATAGGAGTGACATATAAAGGAATCAGCAGGAGAGGAAGGGGTGATGACTGTTGTCTTGGATACAGTGACAAGTCCTGGTGTCTGTTCTGCTATGACAACAGATACTCTGCCAGGCATAATAATAACTCCACTACCATAGACGTCCGCCCCTCCAGCTCCCACAGAGTAGGAGTGTATCTGGACTGGTCAGCCGGCACTCTGTCCTTCTATAGAGCCTCCTCTGACACACTGACCCACCTGATCAC
Source organism: Salmo salar (assembly GCF_965601325.2). Classification (NCBI taxonomy): domain Eukaryota; kingdom Metazoa; phylum Chordata; class Actinopteri; order Salmoniformes; family Salmonidae; genus Salmo; species Salmo salar. The sequence continues at coordinate 1,783,012 of NW_027675347.1, read as the reverse complement.
ATTCACCTCCACATTCACTGAGCCCCTCTATCCAGGATTTAGGGTTAATTATGTTGGCGACTCAGTGTCCCTGAAATAATAACTGGACACACACACACACACACACACACACACACACACACACACACACACACACACACACACACACACGGACACACACACACACACACGGACACGGACACACACACACACACACGGACACACACACACACACACACCGGACACAGACACACACACTGGACACAGACACACACACACACACACACACACACACACACACACACACACACACTGGACACACACACACACACTGGACACAAACTGGACACACACACACACACACACTAGACACACCAAACACACAGGACACACACACACATACACACACTGGATACACACACACTGGAAACAAAATGGACACACACACACTGGACACAAAATGGACACACACACACACACTGGACACACACACACACACACAAACCAGACATAAACTTGACATACACACACACTGGACACAAAAGGGACACACACACACATTCTGGACACACCCATACACACAAACTGGACACACACTGGACACACACAAACACTGGACACAAACTGGACACACACTCACATAAACATACACTGAACACACACACCCAACACACTCACACACCACACACACACACACACTGGATATACACACACTCAACACACACACACTGGAAACAAATTGGACACACACACACTGGACACAAAATGGACACACACACAAACTGGACATACACAAAATAGACACACACTCTCAACACACACACTGAACACGTACACTGGACACACACACACACACACACACACACATTCTGGACACACACACACACTGGACACACACACACTGGACACAAACACACACACTTGTAATGGCTGGAGTGGAATAAGTGGAATGGTATCAAACACGTGGTTTCCATGTGTTCCATTTCATTCACTCTGTTCCAGACATTATTATGAGCCGTCCTCCCCTCAGCAGCCTCCTCTGGTATGTACTGTCCTGTATGTGAGAGAGCTCCAACAAGGAATTACAATGTATGTATTACTTTTAATACCTGCAAATGGCAAATAAACTACTGGAACTCCTTATGAATGTCTGCAGCCGACAAGAGGTGAAAATATTACTGGAATATTCAGCAAAATGTTGATGAAGACGTCACTCAATCCACCCAAAACAACATGCAGTCTTTCCACAAGACTCCCATGAAGTTATAGTGTGACGTTATGAGTCGACGTTAAAGTAACATTCTCACAACATACTGCACTTGTTTTATCCTGTTTTAGATGTATCCTCTGTTTAAACATTTAAACTCTTACAATAACACTGTTAAAATACCAATGTGATCATTTCTTGTCTTTTATGTTGGAAAAACAAATTGTACAATTATATGTGGACATACGCTCCATAGTTGTACAAGTATACATGGTTATATTGTACTTTTCATAATAAAACATACTTGAAACAAGAAAAAGCATGTTAATTGTGAAAACAGTTTTGTTATTGATTTTTACATTGCCTCTCCCTGTCTCATGTTGACGTTTGTCATGAATCTTGACCTGGAGGCAGAACTGTGCGATTTCCTCTAGATATGTCAGCTGCAAAGTCAGAATTGGCTGTGGAAAATGTTGTTTTATGGTCTTAATTTAAGGGAAGGATTAGCAGTCTGGTTAGGGTTGAGGTTAGGATTAAAATCGGATTGTATTACTTTGTGCCTGTGCCAGCTAGGGGATACTTTGCTGAACTGCCTCCAGGGCAAGATTCATGACAATAAATGCCAACCTGCCTCCAGGACAAGATTCATAACAATAAATGCCAACCTGCCTCCCAGTCGTCCCCTCCTTATCTTTACAAGACTGCAAAACATGCAAGCTAGTGATGTGGGGGTTCTCTCATAACCCTCAGTCCCCAGGTGGGTAGATGGCAGGTTGAATAAAGAGAAGCTAGTGATGTGGGGGTTCTCTCATAACCCTCAGTCCCCAGGTGGGTAGATGGCAGGTTGAATAAATAGAAGCTTGTAATGTGGGGGTTCTCTCATAACCCTCAATCCCCAGGTGGGTAGATGGCAGGTTGAATAAATAGAAAACAATAGGCTACATAAAACAATCCATAAATGTATCATTATTATGTAATTAACACAAAACATTAAGGACACCTTTCTTTCCATGACAAACTGACCAGGCGTACCTCAATATTAGGAAGGTATCCTTAATATTTTGTCCAATCAGTGGCTCTGACCCTTTACGTAACAGTCAATCCTCTTTTCCAGGAAACCTTCTTTAAATTTCCCCAAATGCTTCCACACTGCTGCTCTCTCACAGCTGCTCCAGGGCCTCTTGGGTTGAGGAGTCATTCTCTTCTAACCTGATCACAGCTGCTCCAGGGCCTCTTGGGTTGAGGAGTCATTCTCTTCTAACCTGATCACAGCTGCTCCAGGGCCTCTTGGGTTGAGGAGTCATTCTCTTCTAACCTGATCACAGCTGCTCCAGGGCCTCTTGGGTTGAGGAGTCATTCTCTTCTAACCTGATCACAGCTGCTCCAGGGCCTCTTGGGTTGAGGAGTCATTCTCTTCTAACCTGATCACAGCTGCTCCAGGACCTCTTGGGTTGAGGAGTCATTCTCTTCTAACCTGATCACAGCTGCTCCAGGACCTCTTGGGTTGAGGAGTCATTCTCTTCTAACCTGATCACAGCTGCTCCAGGGCCTCTTGGGTTGAGGAGTCATTCTCTTCTAACCTGATCACAAACAAAGACAAGATTCAAACAAATAAACATGATGGTCCAACATAATAGTGGGGGGTATAGGGAAGGTAGGGGAGAGGAGGGGGTATAGGGAAGGTAGGGGAGAGGAGGGGGTATAGGGAAGGTAGGGGAGAGGAGGGGGGTATAGGGAAGGTAGGGGAGAGGAGGGGGTATAGGGAAGGTAGGGGAGAGGAGGGGGTATAGGGAAGGTAGGGGAGAGGAGGGGGGTATAGGGAAGGTAGGGGAGAGGAGGGGGTATAGGGAAGGTAGGGGAGAGGAGGGGGTATAGGGAAGGTAGGGGAGAGGAGGGGGTATAGGGAAGGTAGGGGAGAGGAGGTGGGGTATAGGGAAGGTAGGGGAGAGGAGGGGGGTATAGGGAAGGGAGAGGAGGGGGTATAGGGAAGGTAGGGGAGAGGAGGGGGTATAGGGAAGGTAGGGGAGAGGAGGGGGTATAGGGAAGGTAAAGGAGAGGAGGGGGGGTATAGGGAAGGTAGGGGAGGGGGGTATAGGGAAGGTAGGGGAGAGGAGGGGGGTATAGGGAAGGTAGGGGAGAGGAGGGGGGGTATAGGGAAGGTAGGGGATAGGACATGAAAAATAAAAGACTTCATGTCAGGTAAGCAGCCTCCAAGTCTACCCTCACCAACTGATCATTAATTATGATCTAGGATCAGGTCCCCCTCTCCATGTAATCTGATTCATTATAATCTAGGATCAGGTCCCCCCTCTCCATGTAATCTGATTCATTATGATCTAGGATCAGGTCCCCCTCTCCATGTAATCTGATTCATTATGATCTAGGATCAGGTCCCCCCTCTCCATGTAATCTGATTCATTATGATCTAGGATCAGGTCCCTCCTCTCCATGTAATCTGATTCATTATGATCTAGGATCAGGTCCCCCCCTCTCCATGTAATCTGATTCATTATGATCTAGGATCAGGTCCCTCCTCTCCATGTAATCTGATTCATTATGATCTAGGATCAGGTCCCTCCTCTCCATGTAATCTGATTCATTATGATCTAGGATCAGGTCCCCCCCTCTCCATGTAATCTGATTCATTATGATCTAGGATCAGGTCCCTCCTCTCCATGTAATCTGATTCATTATGATCTAGGATCAGGTCCCTCCTCTCCATGTAATCTGATTCATTATGATCTAGGATCAGGTCCCCCCCTCTCCATGTAATCTGATTCATTATGATCTAGGATCAGGTCCCCCTCTCCATGTAATCTGATTCATTATGATCTAGGATCAGGTCCCCCTCTCCATGTAATCTGATTCATTATGATCTAGGATCAGGTCCCCCCTCTCCATGTAATCTGATTCATTATGATCTAGGATCAGGTCCCCCCTCTCCATGTAATCTGATTCATTATGATCTAGGATCAGGTCCCCCTCTCCATGTAATCTGATTCATTATGATCTAGGATCAGGTCCCCCTCTCCATGTAATCTGATTCATTATGATCTAGTTGTCAGAGCTAGAGTGGTGTTTGTCAGACCATGAGACATCCTGAAAATCTGTCTTCTCACAAAATCGTATGTAGAGTCTGAATGGTTTGGCCAACAAAGTATTATGGTACCACTCTATTGAAAGCTGAGATTCGTACGAACACGATGGTGTTCTCTGTTTTGCTCTAGGAATTACAACAAACTAACAGGGTGGAAGTGATATTAGGTGGACACAGAAAAACTTAAATTAAATAATATGAATGAAAAATGAATGAATGAATGACATTTTATTTTTGTGTCAAATCGCCAACTGGCAACCCATCCCTTATGGGGTTAATTGCCACATAAACAAACATTACAATAATTCACTGTGGTAATTAAATGATAATTCCTCTTCAGTGCTCTCTGCATTGAGCATCACATGAAGAATGAAAACAACGTAAGGTAAAAATCAATACATAATAGTAAATAAGGTGATGCAAACAATAATTATATCCCTAGAGCAGTACAATAATATACACACATACATACACACTGTATATATACACATCACATACATACATACATACACACTGTATATATACACATACATACATACACACTGTATATATACACACACATAACATATACACTGTATATATACACATACATACATACACACTGTATATATACACATACATACATACATACACACTGTATATATACACATACATACATACATACATACATACATACATACATACATACACACTGTATATATACACATACATACATACATACATACACACTGTATATATACACATACAAACATACATACATACACACTGTATATATACACATACATAACATACATACACACTGTATATATACACATACATACATACACACTGTATATATACACATACATACATACACACTGTATATATACACATACATACATACACACTGTATATATTCACATACATACATACATACACACTGTATATATACACATACATACATACACACTGTATATATACATACATACATACATACATACATACATACATACATACATACAGTATATATACATACATACATACATACACACTGTATATATACACATACATACATACACACTGTATATATACACATACATACATACACACTGTATATATACACATACATACATACACACTGTTTAAATACACATACATACATACACACTGTATATATACACATACATACATACACACTGTATATATACACATACATACATACACACTGTATATATACACATACATACATACACACTGTATATATACACATACATAACATACACACTGTATATATACACATACATACATACACACTGTATATATACACATACATACATACACACTGTTTAAATACACATACATACATACACACTGTATATATACACATACATACATACACACTGTATATATACACATACATACATACACACTGTATATATACACATACATACATACACACTGTATATATACACATACATAACATACACACTGTATATATACACATACATACATACACACTGTATATATACACATACATAACATATACACTGTATATATACACATACATACATACACACTGTATATATACACATACATACATACACACTGTATATATATATACACATACATACATACACACTGTATATATATATACACATACATACATACACACTGTATATATACACATACATACATACACACTGTATATATACACATACATACATACACACTGTATATATATATATACACATACATACATACACACTGTATATATACACATACATACATACACACTGTATATATACACATACATATATACACACTGTATATATACACATACATACATACACACTGTATATATACACATACATACATACACACTGTATATATACACATACATACATACACACTGTATATATACACACACATACATACACACTGTATATATACACATACATACATACACACTGTATATATACACACACATACATACACACTGTATATATACACACACATACATACACACTGTATATATACACATACATACATACACACTGTATATATACACATACATACATACACACTGTATATATACACATACATACATACACACTGTATATATACACATACATACATACACACTGTATATATACACACACATACATACACACTGTATATATACACACACATACATACACACTGTATATATACACATACATACATACACACTGTATATATACACACATATACATACACACTGTATATATACACACACATACATACACACTGTATATATACACACACATACATACACACTGTATATATACACACACATACATACACACTGTATATATACACATACATACATACACACTGTATATATACACATACATACATACACACTGTATATATACACATACATACATACACACTGTATATATACACATACATACATACACACTGTATATATACACATACATACATACATACACACTGTATATATACACATACATACATACATACATACATACACACTGTATATATACACATACATACATACATACATACACACTGTATATATACACATACATACATACACACTGTATATATACACATACATACATACACACTGTATATATACACATACATACATACACACTGTATATATACATACATACATACATACATACATACATACATACATACATACATACATACATACAGTATATGTACATACATACATACATACATACATACATACATACATACATACACACTGTATATATACACATACATACATACACACTGTATATATATATACTCATACATACATACACACTGTATATATACACATACATACATACACACTGTATATATACACATACATATATACACACTGTATATATACACATACATACATACACACTGTATATATACACATACATACATACACACTGTATATATACACATACATACATACACACTGTATATATACACACACATACATACAGACTGTATATATACACATACATACATACACACTGTATATATACACACACATACATACACACTGTATATATACACACACATACATACACACTGTATATATACACATACATACATACACACTGTATATATACACATACATACATACACACTGTATATATACACATACATACATACACACTGTATATATACACATACATACATACACACTGTATATATACACATACATACATACACACTGTATATATACACACACATACATACACACTGTATATATACACACACATACATACACACTGTATATATACACATACATACATACACACTGTATATATACACACATATACATACACACTGTATATATACACACACATACATACACACTGTATATATACACACACATACATACACACTGTATATATACACACACATACATACACACTGTATATATACACATACATACATACACACTGTATATATACACATACATACATACACACTGTATATATACACATACATACATACACACTGTATATATACACATACATACATACACACTGTATATATACACATACATACATACATACACACTGTATATATACACATACATACATACACACTATATATATACACATACATACATACACATGTATATATACACACACATACATACACACTGTATATATACACATACATACATACACACTGTATATATACACATACATACATACACACTGTATATATACACATACATACATACACACTGTATATATACACATACATACATACACACTGTATATATACACACACATACATACACACTGTATATATACACATACATACATACACACTGTATATATACACATACATACATACACACTGTATATATACACATACATACATACATACTGTATATATACACATACATACATACACACTGTATATATACACACACATACATACACACTGTATATATACACATACATACATACACACTGTATATATACACATACATACATACACACTGTATATATACACATACATACATACATACACACTGTATATATACACATACATACATACACACTATATATATACACATACATACATACACATGTATATATACACACACATACATACACACTGTATATATACACATACATACATACACACTGTATATATACACATACATACATACATACACACTGTATATATACACATACATACATACACACTGTATATATACACATACATACATACACACTGTATATATACACATACATACATACACACTGTATATATACACATACATACATACACACTGTATATATACACATACATACACACTGTATATATACACATACATACATACACACTGTATATATACACACACATACATACACACTGTATATATACACATACATACATACACACTGTATATATACACATACATACATACACACTGTATATATACACATACATACATACATACACACTGTATATATACACATACATACATACACACTGTATATATACACATACATACATAACATATACAGAAAAAAATAAACAGAAGGCATTTGAACCCAGTCTGGCACAAAGAGAAGATTCATATGGGAGACAGTCTAGGTACATATCTGTTGTTCTGCCCCTGAACAAGGCAGTTAACCCACTGTTCCTAGTATGTGATGAGGACAAATTAAATGTTTTTTCGTCCATTGTGTATTTCCATTTGCAGAATATTTAGGTTTTACCTTTATTTAAACTAGGCAAGTCAGTTATGAACAAATTCTTATTTTCAATGAGCTGTCATTGAAAATAAGAATTTGTTCTTAACTGACCTGCCTAGTTTAAATAAAGGTAACATCTAAATATTCTGCAAATGGAAATACACAATGGACAAAAAACATTTAATTTCTCCTCATCACATACTGCCAGGGTATATCTGGTGTGCTTTCTGGAATAAGAGCAAGCGTATATCATGGTAGAAAGGGCAATAGAGGATCAAATTAGTTTCATTCTCTATTTCTTTGAGGTCACAATAGTTACATACAATTTACTGGAAACCAGGTTTAGTTGTGTTTTTTTCTCTCCAAAATATGAGTTACTGTAGGACTATAATAATTGTTAACAGGCCTACTAACCCAAAAGTTTTAATTTGAGAATGTTCACTTGTATGCCTCAAATATTAAACTGTCTTAAAATATTTCATGATTAGTTGAATCAGGTGTGTACGTGCTGTATAATAATTAAAGGATTGAGAAACCCTGAGATAAACATAAAACCATATAATGTAAAAGCTCCTCCACCATCTTTACCAGACGTTTTACTGATAACATGTAGACCTACTGATTAGTTTCCACTTTGAAAACTGCTGTCTGTCAGCAACTCAGCTCAAGTAGCAGTTCTACTAACTAGTAATATCTCATTCCTAGTATTCATTCACATACTCTGTCATTTAGAATAAATTATTATTCAGAAATACTTACTTTATTTTTCAATAATCTCCATATAGTGTTTTCTGCTCTGTCGTCTCAAAATGGATCCTGAACAAAAGAACAACTTTACTTTCTGTTTCAGCTCAGCCACCTCCCGAATGGTGCAGAGTCCCGCCTCTTGCGTCACTGCAGTACCTGGTTAGAGTCCAGGCTGCATGACTGGGAGTCCCATAGGGCGGCGCACAATTGGCCCAGCGTCGTCAAGGTTTGGCCGGGGTAGGCCGTCATTGTTAATAAGAATTTGTTCTGACTTACCTAGTTAAATAAAAGTGAAATAAAAATAAAATATCTTCCACTAGATGGCAGTAAACACCTGCTGTAACCTGACTTTACAGGAGTATTATTATGATATAAACAGCTAAACTGATCTTAGATTAGCTCTCTTATGAAGACTGTCACAGGTTTACAGCAGTATCAATATGATATAATAAGCTAAACTGATCCGAGATCAGCTCTCCTATGAAGACTGTCACAGGTTTACAGCAGTATCAATATGATATAATAAGCTAAACTGATATGAGATCAGCTCTCCTATGAAGACTGTCACAGGTTTACAGCAGTATCAATATGATATAATAAGCTAAACTGATCCGAGATCAGCTCTCCTATGAAGACTGTCACAGGTTTACAGCAGCTGACAGTTGCTACTTCATCGCTACTAACTCAAACTACCTTGGTTTAAATAAAGACAATATATGTAAAGATTAAAAGGTATATAACTTATAAATCATGAGCCTCATCTTGAGGAGTATGTGATTGGATGTTATAGACCCCATCTGAACAGTTTATTTTCCCATGCTGTGGCCCTCACCATCTGGCCCATAGAGACTAAAGGACTATGCTGTGGCCCTCACCATCTGGCCCATAGAGACTAAAGGACTATGCTGTGGCCCTCACCATCTGGCCCATAGAGACTAAAGGACTATGCTGTGGCCCTCACCAACTGGTCCATAGAGACTAAAGGACTATGCTGTGGCCCTCACCATCTGGCCCATAGAGAGTAAAGGACTATGCTGTGGCCCCCACCATCTGGCCCATAGAGACTAAAGGACTATGCTGTGGCCCTCACCATCTGGCCCATAGAGACTAAAGGACTATGCTGTGGCCCTCACCATCTGGCCCATAGAGACTAAATGACTATGCACTCTACGCACTTACACACCTTTTTATTTGTAAAATAGCGTTTACTCAACACTGTATTTTGTTAATTATCGTTTACCACTTCTTATGCGTTTCCAGCGTTAAGTCTAAATTCTATCGCAGAAACCGGGCCCAGGTTGGTCAGCATGATAAAGAATCATATCTCAAGGTTACTCTGTCTATTGAATGTCTGACTACGACCTAACTTTATAATAGTTATATGTAGCCAAGACTTACCAGAGTCTGTCAGTCTGTCCTTCAAATCAACACATTTATCCTGCTTCTGATGTTGCAGAGAAATGTGCGCTACATTTTCTACAGTCATGTTGTAACGGTGTAGACTACACAGTTACTTTCACTTTCATATGAGGAAATCACGTCCCTTCTGACGTCACCAGTGTATGGGTAAATAATGATGACAGAAGAGATCTACTAACTAGTAATAATATGTAATTCCAGGTATTCATTATCTTACTCTGTCCTTTATTGTTCAGAAATACTTTATTTGTACTTCTCTCCATATGGTGTGTTTTCCTCTTTTGTCATCTCACCATGGATCCTGCACTCAGCCGTCTCCCCACCCTGATAATAAAGTGTTTTATTGGTATCTTCCACTAGATGGCAGTAAACACCTGCTGTAACTAGACTTTACAACAGCATTCCTTATTCATAAAGGCAGTGTCTCAAAGGAGGAGTGCTGAATCAGGATCAGGTCCCCCTGTCTATGTAATCTGATTCATTATGATCTAGGATCAGGTCCCCCCTCTCCATGTAATCTGATTCATTATGATCTAGGATCAGGTCCCTCCTCTCCATGTAATCTGATTCATTATGATCTAGGATCAGGTCCCTCCTCTCCATGTAATCTGATTCATTATGATCTAGGATCAGGTCCCCCCTCTCCATGTAATCTGATTCATTATGATCTAGGATCAGGTCCTCCTCTCCATGTAATCTGATTCATTATGATCTAGGATCAGGTCCCCCCTCTCCATGTAATCTGATTCATTATGATCTAGGATCAGGTCCCCCCTCTCCATGTGATCTGATTCATTATGATCTAGGATCAGGTCCCCCTCTCCATGTAATCTGACTCATTATGATATAGGATCAGGTCCCCCCTCTCCATGTAATCTGATTCATTATGATCTAGTTGTCAGAGCTAGAGTGGTGTTTGTCAGACTATGAGACATCCCGGTTTGGCCAACAAACTATTATGATACCTCTCTATTGTAAACTGTGACTTGTACAAACAAGCTGGTGTTCTACGTGTTGCTCTAGGAATTACAACAAACTAACAGGGTGGAAAGTGATATTAGGGGGACACAGAAAAACTTAAATTAAATAATATGAATGAACAAATGAATGAATGATATTTTATTTCCGTGTCAAATCGCCAACTGGCAACCCATCCCTTATGGGGTTAATTGCCACATAAACAAACATTACAATAATTGACTGTGGTAATTAAATGATAATTCCTCTTCAGTGCTCTCTGCATTGGGCATCGCATGAATAGTGAAAAAAATAAGGTAAAAATCAATACATAATAGTAAATAAGGTGATGCAAACAATAATTATATCCCTAGAGCAGAACAATAATATACATATATACACACACTGTATATATACACATCACATACATACATACACACTGTATATATGCACATACATACATATATACATACTGTATATATATACATACATAACATATACAGATAAATAAATACAGAAAAAAATAAACAGAAGGAATTTGAACCCAGTCTGACACAAAGAGAAGAGTCATATGGGAGACAAGTCTATACACAATCTATATATACACATACCATTTACCACATAGAAGATTCATATGGGAGACAAGTCTATACACAATCTATATATACACATACCATTTACCACATAGAAGACTCATATGGGAGACAAACCTATACACAATCTATATATACACATACCATTTACCACATAGAAGACTCATATGGGAGACAAACCTATACACAATCTATATATACACATACCATTTACCACATAGAAGACTCATATGGGAGACAAGTCTATACACAATCTATATACACATGTACCATTTACCACGCAGAAGCTAAATATTTTTACAATTTAATTATAGGTAAACATTTTTCTTATATTCCAGGATTGATCTAAATATTCCACAAACGGAAATACACAATGGACAAAAAAACATTTCAATTTCTCCTCATCACTCATCACATACTGCCAGGGTATATCTGGTGGTCTTTCTGGAATAAGAGCAAGCGTATATCATGGTAGAAAAGGAAATAGAGGATTAAATCAGTTTAATTCTCTATTTCTTTAAGGTCACAATAGTTACATAGTCTTTCCTCCATTTCACCACAATACTGACCTGTATCAATACTCAGAGAAAATATCCCTGATCTTACCTGTTTCAATGCTCAGAGGCAATATCCATGATCGTACCTGTTTCAATACACAGAGACAATATCCCTGAAATAACCTGTTTCAATACTCAGAGACAATATCCCTGATCTGACCTGTTTCAATACTCAGAGACAATATCCCTGATCTGAACTGTTTCAATACGCAGAGACAATATCCCTGATCTGAACTGTTTCAATACGCAGAGGAAATATCCCTGATCTGAACTGTTTCAATACGCAGAGACAATATCCCTGAAATAACCTGTTTCAATACTCAGAGACAATATCCCTGATCTGACCTGTTTCAATACTCAGAGACAATATCCCTGATCTGAACTGTTTCAATACGCAGAGACAATATCCCTGATCTGAACTGTTTCAATACGCAGAGGAAATATCCCTGATCTGAACTGTTTCAATACGCAGAGACAATATCCCTGATCTGAACTGTTTCAATACTCAGAGACAATATCCCTGATCTGACCTGTTTCAATACTCAGAGGAAATATCCCTGATCTGAACTGTTTCAATACGCAGAGACAATATCCCTGATCTGAACTGTTTCAATACGCAGAGGCAATATCCCTGATCTGACCTGTTTCAATACACAGAGACAATATCCCTGATCTGACCTGTTTCAATACACAGAGGCAATATCCCTGATCTTCCCTGTGCACATAGAGATCTCTTGCTTTTAGGTAGGTTATACATAATATATCTCTCACACACCAATTCACCCTGAATCAAACAAAAGGTTCTCAATTTGGGTTTATGATTCATCTCCTCCACCCATCTTTTTTTCATGTCGCATCAACAGTTGTTTTTTTAATCATATCTATGTCTCCCTTCATTTGGTTTTGGTACAGATGTTCATAGTTACACTGTTGAAAAAGCTCAGACATTTCAGTTGCCCAGGCTTCCCCTATGGATAGATAAATACAATAATCATGAAAAAAGTCATTGATGAAAGAGACTTCAACTAGGACTATAAAATAATGAAGAAACAGTTTAACATTTTGTTATTTTATGGCTTATATTTCTTGTAGAAGTTGATAAATAACACCTGGGGACAAAAACGCCTACATCTTCTGACAAAAAGTGTTAAAATGCATAACATTCCCTTTCAGGATCCATATTTTGGTGTTTATAAGGTAAAGGACACCTGATATTTAAAGCCTTTTTGAATCCACATTTTACACTAAATAAGAACTGATATTTCTTGTGGACAGAAAAGGCACCACATGGTAGGAATGACTCAGCAGCACTCCATCACTAGTTTAGTGGATTCCAAATGTTCCCTCTACTTTATTCTACATTATTAACCTGAAATACTCACTTTACTTGGAAACTGAGTTGCAGTTTAGAGGTTAAACTATGAGCTGCTCTGTCATCTCAAAATGACCCTGTACAGATACTTTCTTATATTCAGTTTCAACTGTAGTCAAGGAGTCACCCTTCATATAACAACAGTAACCAGAGGGTGGAGCTAACAGTCAGTTTCAACTGTAGTCAAGGTGTCACCCTTCATATAACAACAGTAACCAGAGGGTGGAGCTAACAGTCAGTTTCAACTGTAGTCAAGGAGTCACCCTTCACATAACAACAGTAACCAGAGGGTGGAGCTAACAGTCAGTTTCAACTGTAGTCAAGGTGTCACCCTTCATATAACAACAGTAACCAGAGGGTGGAGCTAACAGTCAGTTTCAACTGTAGTCAAGGAGTCACCCTTCACATAACAACAGTAACCAGAGGATGGAGCTAACAGTCAGTTTCAACTGTAGTCAAGGTGTCACCCTTCACATAACAACAGTAACCAGAGGGTGGAGCTAACAGTCAGTTTCAACTGTAGTCAAGGTGTCACCCTTCACATAACAACAGTAACCAGAGGGTGGAGCTAACAGTCAGTTTCAACTGTAGTCAAGGAGTCACTCTTCACATAACAACAGTAACCAGAGGGTGGGGCTAACAGTCAGTTTCAACTGTAGTCAAGGTGTCACCCTTCACATAACAACAGTAACCAGAGGGTGGAGCTAACAGTCAGTTTCAACTGTAGTCAAGGTGTCACCCTTCACATAACAACAGTAACCAGAGGGTGGAGCTAACAGTCAGTTTCAACTGTAGTCAAGGAGTCACCCTTCATATAACAACAGTAACCAGAGGGTGGAGCTAACAGTCAGTTTCAACTGTAGTCAAGGAGTCACTCTTCATATAACAACAGTAACCAGAGGGTGGAGCTAACAGTCAGTTTCAACTGTAGTCAAGGAGTCACCCTTCATATAACAACAGTAACCAGAGGGTGGAGCTAACAGTCAGTTTCAACTGTAGTCAAGGTGTCACCCTTCACATAACAACAGTAACCAGAGGGTGGGGCTAACAGTCAGTTTCAACTGTAGTCAAGGAGTCACCCTTCACATAACAACAGTAACCAGAGGGTGGAGCTAACAGTCAGTTTCAACTGTAGTCAAGGAGTCACCCTTCACATAACAACAGTAACCAGAGGGTGGGGCTAACAGTCAGTTTCAACTGTAGTCAAGGAGTCACCCTTCATATAACAACAGTAACCAGAGGGTGGAGCTAACAGTCAGTTTCAACTGTAGTCAAGGAGTCACCCTTCACATAACAACAGTAACCAGAGGGTGGAGCTAACAGTCAGTTTCAACTGTAGTCAAGGAGTCACCCTTCACATAACAACAGTAACCAGAGGGTGGGGCTAACAGTCAGTTTCAACTGTAGTCAAGGAGTCACCCTTCACATAACAACAGTAACCAGAGGGTGGAGCTAACAGTCAGTTTCAACTGTAGTCAAGGTGTCACCCTTCACATAACAACAGTAACCAGAGGGTGGGGCTAACAGTCAGTTTCAACTGTAGTCAAGGAGTCACCCTTCACATAACAACAGTAACCAGAGGGTGGAGCTAACAGTCAGTTTCAACTGTAGTCAAGGAGTCACCCTTCACATAACAACAGTAACCAGAGGGTGGAGCTAACAGTCAGTTTCAACTGTAGTCAAGGTGTCACCCTTCACATAACAACAGTAACCAGAGGGTGGAGCTAACAGTCAGTTACAACTGTAGTCAAGGTGTCACCCTTCATATAACAACAGTAACCAGAGGGTGGAGCTAACAGTCAGTTTCAACTGTAGTCAACGAGTCACCCTTCACATAACAACAGTAACCAGAGGGTGGAGCTAACAGTCAGTTTCAACTGTAGTCAAGGTGTCACCCTTCACATAACAACAGTAACCAGAGGGTGGAGCTAACAGTCAGTTTCAACTGTAGTCAAGGAGTCACCCTTCATATAACAACAGTAACCAGAGGGTGGAGCTAACAGTCAGTTACAACTGTAGTCAAGGAGTCACCCTTCATATAACAACAGTAACCAGAGGGTGGAGCTAACAGTCAGTTTCAACTGTAGTCAAGGAGTCACCCTTCATATAACAACAGTAACCAGAGGGTGGAGCTAACAGTCAGTTTCAACTGTAGTCAAGGTGTCACTCTTCATATAACAACAGTAACCAGAGGGTGGAGCTAACAGTCAGTTTCAACTGTAGTCAAGGAGTCACCCTTCATATAACAACAGTAACCAGAGGGTGGAGCTAACAGTCAGTTTCAACTGTAGTCAAGGTGTCACCCTTCACATAACAACAGTAACCAGAGGGTGGAGCTAACAGTCAGTTTCAACTGTAGTCAAGGAGTCACCCTTCACATAACAACAGTAACCAGAGGGTGGAGCTAACAGTCAGTTTCAACTGTAGTCAAGGAGTCACCCTTCATATAACAACAGTAACCAGAGGGTGGAGCTAACAGTCAGTTTCAACTGTAGTCAAGGTGTCACCCTTCACATAACAACAGTAACCAGAGGGTGGAGCTAACAGTCAGTTTCAACTGTAGTCAAGGAGTCACTCTTCATATAACAACAGTAACCAGAGGGTGGAGCTAACAGTCAGTTTCAACTGTAGTCAAGGTGTCACCCTTCACATAACAACAGTAACCAGAGGGTGGAGCTAACAGTCAGTTTCAACTGTAGTCAAGGAGTCACCCTTCATATAACAACAGTAACCAGAGGGTGGAGCTAACAGTCAGTTACAACTGTAGTCAAGGAGTCACCCTTCATATAACAACAGTAACCAGAGGGTGGAGCTAACAGTCAGTTTCAACTGTAGTCAAGGAGTCACCCTTCATATAACAACAGTAACCAGAGGGTGGAGCTAACAGTCAGTTTCAACTGTAGTCAAGGTGTCACTCTTCATATAACAACAGTAACCAGAGGGTGGAGCTAACAGTCAGTTTCAACTGTAGTCAAGGAGTCACCCTTCATATAACAACAGTAACCAGAGGGTGGAGCTAACAGTCAGTTTCAACTGTAGTCAAGGTGTCACCCTTCACATAACAACAGTAACCAGAGGGTGGAGCTAACAGTCAGTTTCAACTGTAGTCAAGGAGTCACCCTTCACATAACAACAGTAACCAGAGGGTGGAGCTAACAGTCAGTTTCAACTGTAGTCAAGGAGTCACCCTTCATATAACAACAGTAACCAGAGGGTGGAGCTAACAGTCAGTTTCAACTGTAGTCAAGGTGTCACCCTTCACATAACAACAGTAACCAGAGGGTGGAGCTAACAGTCAGTTTCAACTGTAGTCAAGGAGTCACTCTTCATATAACAACAGTAACCAGAGGGTGGAGCTAACAGTCAGTTTCAACTGTAGTCAAGGTGTCACCCTTCATATAACAACAGTAACCAGAGGGTGGGGCTAACAGTCAGTTTCAACTGTAGTCAAGGTGTCACCCTTCACATAACAACAGTAACCAGAGGGTGGAGCTAACAGTCAGTTTCAACTGTAGTCAAGGAGTCATCCTTCATATAACAACAGTAACCAGAGGGTGGAGCTAACAGTCAGTTTCAACTGTAGTCAAGGAGTCACCCTTCATATAACAACAGTAACCAGAGGGTGGAGCTAACAGTCAGTTTCAACTGTAGTCAAGGTGTCACCCTTCACATAACAACAGTAACCAGAGGGTGGGGCTAACAGTCAGTTTCAACTGTAGTCAAGGAGTCACCCTTCACATAACAACAGTAACCAGAGGGTGGAGCTAACAGTCAGTTTCAACTGTAGTCAAGGAGTCACCCTTCACATAACAACAGTAACCAGAGGGTGGAGCTAACAGTCAGTTTCAACTGTAGTCAAGGTGTCACCCTTCACATAACAACAGTAACCAGAGGGTGGAGCTAACAGTCAGTTACAACTGTAGTCAAGGTGTCACCCTTCATATAACAACAGTAACCAGAGGGTGGAGCTAACAGTCAGTTTCAACTGTAGTCAACGAGTCACCCTTCACATAACAACAGTAACCAGAGGGTGGAGCTAACAGTCAGTTTCAACTGTAGTCAAGGTGTCACCCTTCATATAACAACAGTAACCAGAGGGTGGAGCTAACAGTCAGTTTCAACTGTAGTCAAGGAGTCACCCTTCATATAACAACAGTAACCAGAGGGTGGAGCTAACAGTCAGTTTCAACTGTAGTCAAGGAGTCACCCTTCATATAACAACAGTAACCAGAGGGTGGAGCTAACAGTCAGTTTCAACTGTAGTCAAGGTGTCACCCTTCACATAACAACAGTAACCAGAGGGTGGAGCTAACAGTCAGTTTCAACTGTAGTCAAGGAGTCACTCTTCATATAACAACAGTAACCAGAGGGTGGAGCTAACAGTCAGTTTCAACTGTAGTCAAGGTGTCACCCTTCACATAACAACAGTAACCAGAGGGTGGAGCTAACAGTCAGTTTCAACTGTAGTCAAGGAGTCACCCTTCATATAACAACAGTAACCAGAGGGTGGAGCTAACAGTCAGTTACAACTGTAGTCAAGGAGTCACCCTTCATATAACAACAGTAACCAGAGGGTGGAGCTAACAGTCAGTTTCAACTGTAGTCAAGGAGTCACCCTTCATATAACAACAGTAACCAGAGGGTGGAGCTAACAGTCAGTTTCAACTGTAGTCAAGGTGTCACTCTTCATATAACAACAGTAACCAGAGGGTGGAGCTAACAGTCAGTTTCAACTGTAGTCAAGGAGTCACCCTTCATATAACAACAGTAACCAGAGGGTGGAGCTAACAGTCAGTTTCAACTGTAGTCAAGGTGTCACCCTTCACATAACAACAGTAACCAGAGGGTGGAGCTAACAGTCAGTTTCAACTGTAGTCAAGGAGTCACCCTTCACATAACAACAGTAACCAGAGGGTGGAGCTAACAGTCAGTTTCAACTGTAGTCAAGGAGTCACCCTTCATATAACAACAGTAACCAGAGGGTGGAGCTAACAGTCAGTTTCAACTGTAGTCAAGGTGTCACCCTTCACATAACAACAGTAACCAGAGGGTGGAGCTAACAGTCAGTTTCAACTGTAGTCAAGGAGTCACTCTTCATATAACAACAGTAACCAGAGGGTGGAGCTAACAGTCAGTTTCAACTGTAGTCAAGGTGTCACCCTTCATATAACAACAGTAACCAGAGGGTGGGGCTAACAGTCAGTTTCAACTGTAGTCAAGGTGTCACCCTTCACATAACAACAGTAACCAGAGGGTGGAGCTAACAGTCAGTTTCAACTGTAGTCAAGGAGTCATCCTTCATATAACAACAGTAACCAGAGGGTGGAGCTAACAGTCAGTTTCAACTGTAGTCAAGGAGTCACCCTTCATATAACAACAGTAACCAGAGGGTGGAGCTAACAGTCAGTTTCAACTGTAGTCAAGGTGTCACCCTTCACATAACAACAGTAACCAGAGGGTGGGGCTAACAGTCAGTTTCAACTGTAGTCAAGGAGTCACCCTTCACATAACAACAGTAACCAGAGGGTGGAGCTAACAGTCAGTTTCAACTGTAGTCAAGGAGTCACCCTTCACATAACAACAGTAACCAGAGGGTGGAGCTAACAGTCAGTTTCAACTGTAGTCAAGGTGTCACCCTTCACATAACAACAGTAACCAGAGGGTGGAGCTAACAGTCAGTTACAACTGTAGTCAAGGTGTCACCCTTCATATAACAACAGTAACCAGAGGGTGGAGCTAACAGTCAGTTTCAACTGTAGTCAACGAGTCACCCTTCACATAACAACAGTAACCAGAGGGTGGAGCTAACAGTCAGTTTCAACTGTAGTCAAGGTGTCACCCTTCATATAACAACAGTAACCAGAGGGTGGAGCTAACAGTCAGTTTCAACTGTAGTCAAGGAGTCACCCTTCATATAACAACAGTAACCAGAGGGTGGAGCTAACAGTCAGTTTCAACTGTAGTCAAGGAGTCACCCTTCATATAACAACAGTAACCAGAGGGTGGAGCTAACAGTCAGTTTCAACTGTAGTCAAGGTGTCACTCTTCATATAACAACAGTAACCAGAGGGTGGAGCTAACAGTCAGTTTCAACTGTAGTCAAGGAGTCACCCTTCATATAACAACAGTAACCAGAGGGTGGAGCTAACAGTCAGTTTCAACTGTAGTCAAGGTGTCACCCTTCACATAACAACAGTAACCAGAGGGTGGAGCTAACAGTCAGTTTCAACTGTAGTCAAGGTGTCACCCTTCACATAACAACAGTAACCAGAGGGTGGAGCTAACAGTCAGTTTCAACTGTAGTCAAGGAGTCACCCTTCACATAACAACAGTAACCAGAGGGTGGAGCTAACAGTCAGTTTCAACTGTAGTCAAGGAGTCACCCTTCATATAACAACAGTAACCAGAGGGTGGAGCTAACAGTCAGTTTCAACTGTAGTCAAGGTGTCACCCTTCACATAACAACAGTAACCAGAGGGTGGAGCTAACAGTCAGTTTCAACTGTAGTCAAGGAGTCACTCTTCATATAACAACAGTAACCAGAGGGTGGAGCTAACAGTCAGTTTCAACTGTAGTCAAGGAGTCACCCTTCATATAACAACAGTAACCAGAGGGTGGAGCTAACAGTCAGTTTCAACTGTAGTCAAGGAGTCACCCTTCATATAACAACAGTAACCAGAGGGTGGAGCTAACAGTCAGTTTCAACTGTAGTCAAGGTGTCACTCTTCATATAACAACAGTAACCAGAGGGTGGAGCTAACAGTCAGTTTCAACTGTAGTCAAGGAGTCACCCTTCATATAACAACAGTAACCAGAGGGTGGAGCTAACAGTCAGTTTCAACTGTAGTCAAGGTGTCACCCTTCACATAACAACAGTAACCAGAGGGTGGAGCTAACAGTCAGTTTCAACTGTAGTCAAGGTGTCACCCTTCACATAACAACAGTAACCAGAGGGTGGAGCTAACAGTCAGTTTCAACTGTAGTCAAGGAGTCACCCTTCACATAACAACAGTAACCAGAGGGTGGAGCTAACAGTCAGTTTCAACTGTAGTCAAGGAGTCACCCTTCATATAACAACAGTAACCAGAGGGTGGAGCTAACAGTCAGTTTCAACTGTAGTCAAGGTGTCACCCTTCACATAACAACAGTAACCAGAGGGTGGAGCTAACAGTCAGTTTCAACTGTAGTCAAGGAGTCACTCTTCATATAACAACAGTAACCAGAGGGTGGAGCTAACAGTCAGTTTCAACTGTAGTCAAGGTGTCACCCTTCATATAACAACAGTAACCAGAGGGTGGGGCTAACAGTCAGTTTCAACTGTAGTCAAGGAGTCATCCTTCATATAACAACAGTAACCAGAGGGTGGAGCTAACAGTCAGTTTCAACTGTAGTCAAGGAGTCATCCTTCATATAACAACAGTAACCAGAGGGTGGAGCTAACAGTCAGTTTCAACTGTAGTCAAGGAGTCACCCTTCACATAACAACAGTAACCAGAGGGTGGAGCTAACAGTCAGTTTCAACTGTAGTCAAGGAGTCACCCTTCACATAACAACAGTAACCAGAGGGTGGGGCTAACAGTCAGTTTCAACTGTAGTCAAGGTGTCACCCTTCACATAACAACAGTAACCAGAGGGTGGGGCTAACAGTCAGTTTCAACTGTAGTCAAGGTGTCACCCTTCACATAACAACAGTAACCAGAGGGTGGAGCTAACAGTCAGTTTCAACTGTAGTCAAGGAGTCACCCTTCATATAACAACAGTAACCAGAGGGTGGAGCTAACAGTCAGTTTCAACTGTAGTCAAGGAGTCACCCTTCACATAACAACAGTAACCAGAGGGTGGAGCTAACAGTCAGTTTCAACTGTAGTCAAGGTGTCACCCTTCACATAACAACAGTAACCAGAGGGTGGAGCTAACAGTCAGTTTCAACTGTAGTCAAGGAGTCACCCTTCACATAACAACAGTAACCAGAGGGTGGAGCTAACAGTCAGTTTCAAATGTAGTCAAGGAGTCACTCTTCATATAACAACAGTAACCAGAGGGTGGAGCTAACAGTCAGTTTCAACTGTAGTCAAGGTGTCACCCTTCACATAACAACAGTAACCAGAGGGTGGAGCTAACAGTCAGTTTCAACTGTAGTCAAGGAGTCACCCTTCACATAACAACAGTAACCAGAGGGTGGGGCTAACAGTCAGTTTCAACTGTAGTCAAGGTGTCACCCTTCACATAACAACAGTAACCAGAGGGTGGGGCTAACAGTCAGTTACATGAGACAGCAGTAACGTGACACTGTTCTGAATCTTGCTTAAAAAATGTTATAGTCCTTCTTCAAGACATCTCTCTTACATTATTTTAGCTAAACTTATAATTTACTGGAAATCAGGTTTAGTTGTGTTTTTCCCCTGTAAGGTGTGTAAGTGCTGGTAAGAACAAAAGGATTGAGAAACCCTGAGATAAACATAAAACCATATAATGTAAAAGCTCCTCCACCATCTTTACCAGACGTTTTACTGATAACATGTAGACCTACTGATTAGTTTCCACTTTGAAAACTGCTGTCTGTCAGCAACTCAGCTCAAGTAGCAGTTCTACTAACTAGTAATATCTCATTCCTAGTATTCATTCACATACTCTGTCATTTAGAATGAATTATTGTTCATAAATACTTACTTCATTTGTCAGTATTGTCCATATAGTGTTTTCTGCTCTGTCGTCTCAAAATGGATCCTGTACAAAAGAACATATTTACTTTCAGTCACTTCCTGGGTGGTGCAGTGGTCTAAACCACTGCACCCCATCTGAACAGTTTCTTTCTCCATGCTGTGGCCCTCACCAACTGGCCATCTGGCCCATAGAGACTAAAGGACTATGCTGTGGCCCTCACCATCTGGCCCATAGAGACTAAAGGACTATGCTGTGGCCCTCACCAACTGG
Organism: Salmo salar; assembly: GCF_965601325.2. Classification (NCBI taxonomy): domain Eukaryota; kingdom Metazoa; phylum Chordata; class Actinopteri; order Salmoniformes; family Salmonidae; genus Salmo; species Salmo salar. The sequence goes on along the minus strand of NW_027675347.1, from coordinate 1,759,435 downwards.
CCATCTGGCCCATAGAGACTAAAGGACTATGCTGTGGCCCTCACCACCTGGCCACCTGGCCCATAGAGACTAAAGGACTATGCTGTGGCCCTCACCATCTGGCCCATAGAGACTAAAGGACTATGCTGTGGCCCTCACCATCTGGCCATCTAGCCCATAGAGACTAAAGGACTATGCTGTGGCCCTCACCATCTGGCCATCTGGCCCATAGAGACTAAAGGACTATGCTGTGGCCCTCACCATCTGGCCCATAGAGACTAAAGGACTATGCTGTGGCCCTCACCAACTGGCCATCTAGCCCATAGAGACTAAAGGACTATGCTGTGGCCCTCACCATCTGGCCCATAGAGACTAAAGGACTATGATGTGGCCCTCACCATCTGGCCACCTGGCCCATAGAGACTAAAGGACTATGCTGTGGCCCTCACCAACTGGCCCATAGAGACTAAAGGACTATGCTGTGGCCCTCACCAACTGGCCACCTGGCCCATAGAGACTAAAGGACTATGCTGTGGCCCTCACCAACTGGTCACCTGGCCCATAGAGACTAAAGGACTATGCTGTGGCCCTCACCAACTGGCCACCTGGCCCATAGAGACTAAAGGACTATGCTGTGGCCCTCACCATCTGGCCCATAGAGACTAAAGGACTATGCTGTGGCCCTCACCAACTGGCCACCTGACCCATAGAGACTAAAGGACTATGCTGTGGCCCTCACCAACTGGCCCATAGAGACTAAAGGACTATGCTGTGGCCCTCACCATCTGGCCATCTGGCCCATAGAGACTAAAGGACTATGCTGTGGCCCTCACCAACTGGTCATCTGGCCCATAGAGACTAAAGGACTATGCTGTGGCCCTCACCAACTGGCCACCTGGCCCATAGAGACTAAAGGACTATGCTGTGGCCCTCACCATCTGGCCCATAGAGACTAAAGGACTATGCTGTGGCCCTCACCATCTGGCCACCTGGCCCATAGAGACTAAAGGACTATGCTGTGGCCCTCACCAACTGGCCCATAGAGACTAAAGGACTATGTACTCTACGCTGCACACCACCTCAACGGGGATGTAGTGGAGAGTAAACCCACGTAAACGCGCTTACACACCTTTTATTTGTAAAATAGCGTTTCCTCAACACTGTATTTTGTTAATTATCATTTACCACTTATTATGCGTTTCCAGCGTTAAGTCTAAATTCTATCGCAGAAACCGAGCCCAGGTTGGTCAGCATGATAAAGAATCATATCTCAAGGTTACTCTGTCTATTGAATGTCTGACTACGACCTAACTTTATAATAGTTATATGTAGCCAAGACTTACCAGAGTCTGTCAGTCTGTCCTTCAAATCAACACATTTATCCTGCTTCTAATGTTGCAGAGAAATGTGCGCTACATTTTGTAACCACAGTTACTTTCACTTTCATATGAGGAAATCACGTCCCTTCTGACGTCACCGGTGTATGGGTAAATAATGATGACAGAAGAGATCTACTAACTAGTAATAATATGTAATTCCAGGTATTCATTATCTTACTCTGTCCTTTATTGTTCAGAAATACTTTATTTGTACTTCTCTCCATATAGTGTGTTTTCCTCTTTTGTCATCTCACCATGGATCCTGCACTCAGCCATCTCCCCACCCTGATAATAAAGTGTTTTATTGGTATCTTCCACTAGATGGCAGTAAACACCTGCTGTAACTAGACTTTACAACAGCATTCCTTATTCATAAAGGCAGTGTCTCAAAGGAGGAGTGCTGAATCAGGATCAGGTCCCCCTGTCTATGTAATCTGATTCATTATGATCTAGGATCAGGTCCCCCCTCCATGTAATCTGATTCATTATGATATAGGATCAGGTCCCTCCTCTCCATGTAATCTGATTCATTATGATATAGGATCAGGTCCCCCCCTCCATGTAATCTGATTCATTATGATCTAGGATCAGGTCCCTCCTCTCCATGTAATCTGATTCATTATAATCTAGGATCAGGTCCCCCCCTCTCCATGTAATCTGATTCATTATGATCTAGGATCAGGTCCCCCCTCTCCATGTAATCTGATTCATTATGATCTAGGATCAGGTCCCCCTCTCCATGTAATCTGATTATGATCTAGGATCAGGTCCCCCACTCCATGTAATCTGATTCATTATGATCTAGGATCAGGTCCCTCCTCTCCATGTAATCTGATTCATTATGATCTAGGATCAGGTCCCCCCTATCCATGTAATCTGATTCATTATGATCTAGGATCAGGTCCCCCTCTCCATGTAATCTGATTCATTATGATCTAGGATCAGGTCCTTCCTCTCCATGTAATCTGATTCATTATGATCTAGGATCAAGTCTCTCCTCTCCATGTAATCTGATGCATTATGATCTAGGATCAGGTCCTCCTCTCCATGTAATCTGATTCATTATGATCTAGGATCAGGTCCCCCTCTCCATGTAATCTGATTCATTATGATCTAGGATCAGGTCCCCCCTCTCCATGTAATCTGATTCATTATGATCTAGGATCAGGTCCCCCCTCTCCATGTAATCTGATTCATTATGATTTAAAATCAGGTCCCCCTCTCCATGTAATCTGATTCATTATGATCTAGGATCAGGTCCCCCTCTCCATGTAATCTGATTCATTATGATCTAGGATCAGGTCCCCCTCTCCATGTAATCTGATTCATTATGATCTAGGATCAGGTCCCCCTCTCCATGTAATCTGATTCATTATGATCTAGGATCAGGTCCCCCCTCTCCATGTAATCTGATTCATTATGATTTAAAATCAGGTCCCCCCTCTCCATGTAATCTGATTCATTATGATATAGGATCAGGTCCCCCCTCTCCATGTAATCTGATTCATTATGATCAAAAAGGCTAAACTGACCCTAGATCAGCTCTCCTGCTCTTTATGAATACTGTCACAGGTGACTCCTCAAGATGAGGCTCATGATTTATAAGTTATATTCTTTAAGAATCAATTAGTATCTTTATATAACAACAGTAACCAGAGGAGACTTCAGGGATCTCTTCGTCACACCTTTATATAACAACAGTAACCAGAGAGTGGCGCTAACAGTCAGTTGCATGCTGCAGCAGTAAATCATGACATTGTACCGAATCTTGCTTCAGTTTTTATTATAGTCCTTCTTCAAGACATCTCTTTTACATTATTTTAGCTAAATGTAGAATTTACTCAACCAGGTTTAGTTGTGTGTTTTTCCCTCCTTACTCTAGGACAATAATAATTGTTAACAGGCCTACAAACCCAAAATGTTTTAATTTGAGAATGTTCATTTGTATGCCTCAAATATTAAACTGTCTTAAAATATTTAATGATTAGTTGAATCAGGTGTGTAAGTGCTGGTCAGAACAAAAGGATTGAGAAACCCTGAGATAAACATAAAACCATATAGTGTAAAAGCTCCTCCACCATCTTTACCAGACGTTTTACTGATAACATGTAGACCTACTGATTAGTTTCCACTTTGAAAACTGCTGTCTGTCAGCAACTCAGCTCAAGTAGCAGTTCTACTAACTAGTAATATCTCATTCCTAGTATTCATTCTCTTACTCTGTCCATTAGAATAGATTATTGTTCAGAAATACTTACTTTATTTTTCAATAATCTCCATATAGTGTTTTCTGCTCTGTCGTCTCAAAATGGATCCTGAACAAAATAACATATTTACTTTCTGTTTCAGCTCAGCCGCCTCCCGAGTGGTGCGGAGTCCCGCCTCTTGCGTCACTGCAGTACCTGGTTAGAGTCCAGGCTGCATGACTGGGAGTCCCATAGGGCGGCGCACAATTGGCACAGCGTCGTCAAGGTTTGGCCGGGGTAGGCCGTCATTGTTAATAAGAATTTGTTCTGACTTACCTAGTTAAATAAAAGTGAAATAAAAATAAAATATCTTCCACTAGATGGCAGTAAACACCTGCTGTAACCTGACTTTACAGGAGTATCAATATGATATAAACAGCTAAACTGATCTGAGATCAGCTCTCCTATGAAGACTGTCACAGGTTTACAGCAGTATCAATATGATATAATAAGCTAAACTGATCCGAGATCAGCTCTCCTATGAAGACTGTCACAGGTTTACAGCAGCTGACAGTTGCTACTTCATCGCTACTAACTCAAACTACCTTGGTTTAAATAAAGACAATATATGTAAAGATTAAAAGGTATATAACTTATAAATCATGAGCCTCATCTTGAGGAGTATGTGATTGGATGTTATAGACCCCCATCTGAACAGTTTCTTTTCCCATGCTGTGGCCCTCACCATCTGGCCCATAGAGACTAAAGGACTATGCTGTGGCCCTCACCATCTGGCCCATAGAGACTAAAGGACTATGCTGTGGCCCTCACCATCTGGCCCATAGAGACTAAAGGACTATGCTGTGGCCCTCACCATCTGGCCCATAGAGACTAAAGGACTATGCTGTGGCCCTCACCATCTGGCCCATAGAGACTAAAGGACAATGCTGTGGCCCTCACCAACAGGCCCATAGAGACTAAAGGACTATGCTGTGGCCCTCACCAACTGGCCCATAGAGACTAAAGGACTATGCTGTGGCCCTCACCATCTGGCCCATAGAGACTAAATGACTATGCACTCTACGCTGCACACCACCTCAACGGGGATGTGGTGGAGGGTAAACCCACGTAAACGCACTTACACACCTTTTTATTTGTAAAATAGCGTTTACTCAACACTGTATTTTGTTAATTATCGTTTACCACTTCTTATGCGTTTCCAGCGTTAAGTCTAAATTCTATCGCAGAAACCGGGCCCAGGTTGGTCAGCATGATAAAGAATCATATCTCAAGGTTACTCTGTCTATTGAATGTCTGACTACGACCTAACTTTATAATAGTTATATGTAGCCAAGACTTACCAGAGTCTGTACGTCTGTCCTTCAAATCAACACATTTATCCTGCTTCTAATGTTGCTGAGAAATGTGCGCTACATTTTGTAACCACAGTTACTTTCATTTTCATATGAGGAAACACGTCAATTCGCACGTCACTGGTGTATGGGTAAATAATGATGACAGAAGAGATCTACTAACTAGTAATAATATGTAATTCCAGGTATTCATTATCTTACTCTGTCCTTTATTGTTCAGAAATACTTTATTTGTACTTCTCTCCATATAGTGTGTTTTCCTCTTTTGTCATCTCACCATGGATCCTGCACTCAGCCGTCTCCCCATCCTGATAATAAAGTGTTTTATTGGTATCTTCCACTAGATGGCAGTAAACACCAGCTGTAACTAGACTTTACAACAGCATTCCTTATTCATAAAGGCAGTGTCTCAAAGGAGGAGTGCTGAACCAGGATCAGCTCCCCCTGTCTATGTAATCTGATTCATTATGATCTAGGATCAGGTCCCCCCTCTCCATGTAATCTGATTCATTATGATCTAGGATCAGGTCCCCCCTCTCCATGTAATCTGATTCATTATGATCTAGGATCAGGTCCCTCCTCTCCATGTAATCTGATTCATTATGATCTAGGATCAGGTCCCCCCCTCTCCATGTAATCTGATTCATTATGATCTAGGATCAGGTCCCCCTCTCCATGTAATCTGATTCATTATGATCTAGGATCAGGTCCCCCTCTCCATGTAATCTGATTCATTATGATCTAGGATCAGGTCCCCCCTCTCCATGTAATCTGATTCATTATGATCTAGGATCAGGTCCCCCCTCTCCATGTAATCTGATCCATTGTGATCTAGGATCAGGTCCCCCCTCTCCATGTAATCTGATTCATTATGATCTAGGATCAGGTCCCCCCTCTCCATGTAATCTGATTCATTATGATCTAGGATCAGGTCCCCCTCTCCTTGTAATCTGATTCATTATGATCTAGGATCAGGTCCCCCCTCTCCATGTAATCTGATTCATTGTGATCTAGGATCAGGTCCTCCTCTCCATGTAATCTGATTCATTATGATCTAGGATCAGGTCCCCCCTCTCCATGTAATCTGATTCATTATGATCTAGGATCAGGTCCCCCCCTCTCCATGTAATCTGATTCATTATGATCTAGGATCAGGTCCTCCTCTCCATGTAATCTGATTCATTATGATCTAGGATCAGGTCCTCCTCTCCATGTAATCTGATTCATTATAATCTAGGATCAGGTCCCCCTCTCCATGTAATCTGATTCATTATGATCTAGGATCAGGTCCCCCCTCTCCATGTAATCTGATTCATTATGATCTAGGATCAGGTCCCTCCTCTCCATGTAATCTGATTCATTATGATTGTTTTGTCTCATGTCTTTATATTCATATAGCCTGGGGGCCATGTAGCTGTATTGAAATGACCTTGTTTTATAACCTTCTTTGTTGCTCAGTGGTACTTCAATTGTCCTGACCATCCACTCAGAGCTTATGCATCTAATGCATTCCTCAAATACTGCAGAGTTGTTAAGCAAGTCCCTGAGATCGTCATGTTGAACCATATTTATTTGTCAGATGAGACCTGAGGGGATCACTGTAGTGGGTCATAAATGCATCAAAATGGTTCTGAGGTCCTCAACAATGTTATTCTGTACCGTAGCTGGGATGCAGTGTTCTTTCCTGATTTACTAAATAAAAAGACAGATATTGTTTTAGAGACCTTCAATTAGCTGCTCAGTGTTGATCTCTGTGGCTTGAACATATTCAGCCTCTGGCAGACTCTCTACATCGCTCATGTCATCTTCAATGGGATCAGTCCCAGTCTCAAATTCATCATGAGGGCAATTCTCATCTAAGTTGGCTCTTAAAATCTCTCTGTGGTTTTGGTAGATGTGTGACTGATAGATGCTGAAACATCTATTTGTTTTCCCCACACCCATTAACTCCACAGGTCATTACAACATGTGGTTCGTGCTGGTGATAGAGGACAATATGTGTGAGTAGTCTGGACACAGAGAAAGGAGGCTTGTTGCAAAGTGGACAGTTGAATAGAGTTGGCATTCTGCAGACAGATTGTGAACCTTGGAATGATGGGATGGAATCATGGAGATCATTGGTACTCAGCCACTTGCAGACATCATCAAGGGACCAGTCTTCCACAGCCACACTCTAATTCAAGTTGACACTAAAAGCAGAAGTGAAATGTATCAGTGTTGAGGCTAAAACAAAACCTCTCCTACTCTTTCCAGACAACCACCTTTCCTCCTAATGTGTATTCATGGTTGTTCTATAACGAAGCAGAGCTTGTCAGGAAAGGTGAAGATGTCCGTCTCTTATTTATCTGACTCCATATTTCTTAGTTTGGGACATGATGGGATTCTGCAGTCCCACATTTAAGTGTTCAGATAATATGATGGTCCAAATGGGGCATTAAGTTCTTCTTTCATGTCGACCCAAGTTGTCCTATTAGAGTTGTCAATAAAGAGCCTATCAGGGCAGTTATAAAGTCTTCTTGATATAATTACATGTTAGGGAGCTTTAATCCTCCCTTCTAAGTGTTTGTCTGTAAACTAGCTTGGTTCATCCTGGTCCTTTTAATAGTCCAGATTAATAATTTTGTCTCTGGTGTTAAAGGTGTAGTCAGGTATGGACAGTGGAAACATGCTGATGACGTCATTCAGTTAAGGAGCTTTAACCATCTTTATAACATGTGTCCATCATTCAGTTTAGGAGCTGTAACCATCTTTATAACATGTGTCCGTCATTCAGTTTAGGAGTTTTAACCATCTTAATAACATGTGTCCTTCATTCAGTTTAGGAGCTGTAACCATCTTTATAACATGTGGTCTTCATTCAGTTTAGGAGCTGTAACCATCTTTATAACATGTGGTCATCATTCAGTTTAGGAGCTGTAACCATCTTAATAACATGTGGTCTTCATTCAGTTTAGGAGCTGTAACCATCTTTATAACATGTGTCCTTCATTCAGTTTAGGAGCTGTAACCATCTTTATAACATGTGGCCGTCATTCAGTTTAGGAGCTGTAACCATCTTTATAACATGTGGCCGTCATTCAGTTTAGGAGCTTTAACCATCTTAAAGCGTCCCACCTACTCAACAGCCAGTGTAATCCCGTGGCGCAATATTCAAATACCTCAAAAATGCAAAAACTTCAATTTTTCAAACATATGACTTTTTTACACCATTTTAAAGACAAGACTCTCGTTAATCTAACCACACTGTCCAATTTCAAAAAGGCTTTACAACGAAAGCAAAACATTAGATTATGTCAGCAGAGTACCCAGCCAGAAATAATCAGACACCCATTTTTCAAGCTAGCATATAATGTCACATAAACCCAAACCACAGCTAAATGCAGCACTAACCTTTGATGATCTTCATCAGATGACAACCCTAGGACATTATGTTATACAATGCATGCATGTTTTGTTCAATCAAGTTCATATTTATATCAAAAACCAGCTTTTTTACATTAGCATGTGACGTTCAGAACTAGCATACCCCCCGCAAACATCCGGTGAATTTACTAAATTACTCACGGTAAACGTTCACAAAAAACATAACAATTATTTTAAGAATTATAGATACAGAACTCCTCTATGCACTCGATATGTCCGATTTTAAAATAGCTTTTCGGTGAAAGCACATTTTGCAATATTCTCAGTAGATAGCCCAGCCATCACGGCTAGCCATTTAGACACCGACCAAGTTTAGCCCTGATCAAACTCCGATTTACTATTACAAAAGTTTGATTACCTTTGTTGTCTTCGTCAGAATGCACTCCCAGGAATGCTACTTCAATAACAAATGTTGGTTTGGTCCAAAATAATCCATCGTTATATCCAAATTGCGGCGTTTTGTTCGTGCGTTCCAAGACACAATCCGAAATGGTAAATCAGGGTCGCGAGCATGGCGCAATTCGTGACAAAAGATTTCTAAATATTCCATTACCGTACTTCGAAGCATGTCAACCGCTGTTTAAAATCCATTTTTATGCCATTTTTCTCGTAAAAAAGCGATAATATTCCGACCGGGAATCTCCGTTTAGCTAAACAGAGGAAAGAAAACAAAGCTTTCGGTCGACGCGGGCACGAGCCTGAGTCTCACAGTACTGTAACCAGCCACTACCCAAACACGCTACTTTGTTTCAGCCAGAGCCTGCAAAGCCACGATTCAGCTTTTTGCCGCCTTCTGAGAGCCCATGTGAGCCGTAGAAAGTGTCACGTAAGAGCAGAGATCCCCTGTAATGAATAGAGATAATCAACAAGGCCAAGAAATGGTCAGACAGGGTACTTCCTGTACAGAATCTTCTCAGGGTTTGGCCTGCCAAATGAGTTCTGTTATACTCACAGACACCATTCAAACAGTTTTAGAAACTTTGGAGTGTTTTCTATCCAAAGCTAATAATTATATGCATATTCTAGTTTCTGGGCAGGAGTACTAATCAGATTAAATCGGGTATGTTTTTTATCCGTCCGTGAAAATACTGCCCCCTATCCATAACAGGTTAAGAAATCATGTAAAGCGCAATGCCTTATTTTTATATTGCCAAACAGCTTAAAACAGATTTACGTCAACTTCTGCAGATCTCAGTGGGGAAATGATTTATGTCTCTCATGGTTCTGAACTCTCTGCTGGAGTTACCACTCTAATGAATCAGTTCAATGGTTTCTGTCTCTCTCATGGTTCTGAACTCTCTGCTGTTGTTACCACTCTAATGAATCAGTTCAATGGTTTCTGTCTCTCTCATGGTTCTGAACTCTCTGATGGAGTCACCACTCTAATGAATCAGTTCAATGGTTTCTGTCTCTCTCATGGTTCTGTACTCTCTGATGGAGTTACCACTCTAATGAATCAGTTCAATGGTTTCTGTCTCATGGTTCTGAACTCTCTGCTGGAGTTACCACTCTAATGAATCATTTCAATGGTGTCTTGTCATCAACTGTAACAACATCATTATAACCAACATTTATTGGTTCAATTCCAAACTTGAAAATGATCAGTGACTTGAATCTTTGGAAAAGCGTATTCTCCATTGGCTAACCAAGTTCCCTAATGCTTTACTTATAGTAGGTGGGGATATTATTACTTTGAGGCAGTTTATGTAAAGGTTTGATATTATAGATATTTGGAGAGTAAAGTTTCCTAATGACTAGTCTTCCACTTGGAGTAACTAGACCCGGTCCAGACAATCACCACAGATCTTTGGTTGGTGTCTCAATGTTTTGATAAACAGGCTATTTCTGTTAACATCCTGGTCACTCCCCTTACTGACCATAGAGCTGTTTATATTGACATTACACTGTTTATCTCTGATAATGTCCCTTACTGATCATAGAGCTGTTTATATTGACATTACACTGGTCATCTCTGATAATGGCCCTTACTGATCATAGAGCTGTTTATATTGACATTACACTGTTTATCTCTGATAATGGCCCTTACTGATCATAGAGCTGTTTATATTGACATTACACTGTTTATCTCTGATAATGGCCCTTACTGATCATAGAGCTGTTTATATTGACATTACACTGTTTATCTCTGATAATGGCCCTTACTGATCATAGAGCTGTTTATATTGACATTACACTGTTTATCTCTGATAATGGCCCTTACTGATCATAGAGCTGTTTATATTGACATTACACTGTTTATCTCTGATAATGTCCCTTACTGATCATAGAGCTGTTTATATTGACATTACACTGTTTATCTCTGATAATGGCCCTTACTGACCATAGAGCTGTTTATATTGACATTACACTGTTTATCTCTGATAATGGCCCTGGCAGAGCATCCTAAAGGAAGATTAATATCTCTATTAAAACATGAGTTGGTCAAGATGGAGATAAACAATGTAATTACTTCTGGAATAAAGCTATAAATAACAATTCATACAGTAATAACTGGGAGCTTTTTAAATATGAGGTTGGAAAATATGCAAGTAAACATGGGAGTATTGTTGCCAAGACCAGGAGAGCTGAAGTAGAAAGTGTAATTACAAAGATCACCTGTCTTGTTCAAAAGCCTGTTGAAAGTGTTTCAGAGGAGGATAAATCTGTTCTGTTTGATCTACAACACCAGTTGGATGATATTTATAGACTGAAAGCAGACGGAACCTTTGTCACATGTAGGTAGAAATGGCTAGAGGAGGGTGGACAAAATGAATCCCGCCAAAAAATTCAGGTTGGAAAAATACCACTCTAGAAATAATACAATTTAGCAATTAAATATGACTGGTCTCATCACAGATGATACCACATTATTCTCCATCTTTAGTTCAACTACTACAGTATTGTGAGGTGTCCTCAACTCTTTGTTTTGATTGTCTGGGGGATGTGAAATCAGTTGGTGAGGCTGACAGGGAACAGTGTGATGACCCTATTATAGTTGAACACATCATTTATTCTATTGAACAACTTAAAATAATACGTCTCCTGGGACTGATGGTGTATCTGCTGAGTTTAACACAACTGTTTCTGTTGGAGGTCTCCTGGGACTGATGGTGTATCTGCTGAGTTTAACAGAACTGTTTCTGTTGGAGGTCTCCTGGGACTGATGGTGTATCTGCTGAGTTTAACACAACTGTTTCTGTTGGAGGTCTCCTGGGACTGATGGTGTATCTGCTGAGTTTAACAGAACTGTTTCTGTTGGAGGTCTCCTGGGATTGATGGTGTATCTGCTGAGTTTAACAGAACTGTTTCTGTTGGAGGACTCCTGGGACTGATGGTGTATCTGCTGAGTTTAACACAACTGTTTCTGTTGGAGGTCTCCTGGGACTGATGGTGTATCTGCTGAGTTTAACAGAACTGTTTCTGTTGGAGGTCTCCTGGGACTGATGGTGTATCTGCTGAGTTTAACACAACTGTTTCTGTTGGAGGTCTCCTGGGACTGATGGTGTATCTGCTGAGTTTAACAGAACTGTTTCTGTTGGAGGTCTCCTGGGACTGATGGTGTATCTGCTGAGTTTAACAGAACTGTTTCTGTTGGAGGTCTCCTGGGACTGATGGTGTATCTGCTGAGTTTAACAGAACTGTTTCTGTTGGAGGTCTCCTGGGACTGATGGTGTATCTGCTGAGTTTAACACAACTGTTTCTGTTGGAGGTCTCCTGGGACTGATGGTGTATCTGCTGAGTTTAACACAACTGTTTCTGTTGGAGGTCTCCTAGGACTGATGGTGTATCTGCTGAGTTTAACACAACTGTTTCTGTTGGAGGTCTCCTGGGACTGATGGTGTATCTGCTGAGTTTAACAGAACTGTTTCTGTTGGAGGTCTCCTGGGACTGATGGTGTATCTGCTGAGTTTAACACAACTGTTTCTGTTGGAGGTCTCCTGGGACTGATGGTGTATCTGCTGAGTTTAACAGAACTGTTTCTGTTGGAGGTCTCCTGGGATTGATGGTGTATCTGCTGAGTTTAACAGAACTGTTTCTGTTGGAGGACTCCTGGGACTGATGGTGTATCTGCTGAGTTTAACACAACTGTTTCTGTTGGAGGTCTCCTGGGACTGATGGTGTATCTGCTGAGTTTAACAGAACTGTTTCTGTTGGAGGTCTCCTGGGACTGATGGTGTATCTGCTGAGTTTAACACAACTGTTTCTGTTGGAGGTCTCCTGGGACTGATGGTGTATCTGCTGAGTTTAACAGAACTGTTTCTGTTTGAGGTCTCCTGGGACTGATGGTGTATCTGCTGAGTTTAACAGAACTGTTTCTGTTGGAGGTCTCCTGGGACTGATGGTGTATCTGCTGAGTTTAACAGAACTGTTTCTGTTGGAGGTCTCCTGGGACTGATGGTGTATCTGCTGAGTTTAACAGAACTGTTTCTGTTGGAGGTCTCCTGGGACTGATGGTGTATCTGCTGAGTTTAACAGAACTGTTTCTGTTGGAGGTCTCCTGGGATTGATGGTGTATCTGCTGAGTTTAACAGAACTGTTTCTGTTGGAGGACTCCTGGGACTGATGGTGTATCTGCTGAGTTTAACACAACTGTTTCTGTTGGAGGTCTCCTGGGACTGATGGTGTATCTGCTGAGTTTAACACAACTGTTTCTGTTGGAGGTCTCCTGGGACTGATGGTGTATCTGCTGAGTTTAACAGAACTGTTTCTGTTGGAGGTCTCCTGGGACTGATGGTGTATCTGCTGAGTTTAACAGAACTGTTTCTCACCAGTTGGTCCCTTTTCTGTTGGAGGTCTCCTGGGACTGATGGTGTATCTGCTGAGTTTAACACAACTGTTTCTGTTGGAGGACTCCTGGGACTGATGGTGTATCTGCTGAGTTTAACACAACTGTTTCTGTTGGAGGTCTCCTGGGACTGATGGTGTATCTGCTGAGTTTAACACAACTGTTTCTGTTGGAGTACTCCTGGGACTGATGGTGTATCTGCTGAGTTTAACAGAACTGTTTCTGTTGGAGGTCTCCTGGGACTGATGGTGTATCTGCTGAGTTTAACAGAACTGTTTCTCACCAGTTGGTCCCTTTTCTGTTGGAGGTCTCCTGGGACTGATGGTGTATCTGCTGAGTTTAACAGAACTGTTTCTGTTGGAGGACTCCTGGGACTGATGGTGTATCTGCTGAGTTTAACAGAACTGTTTCTGTTGGAGGACTCCTGGGACTGATGGTGTATCTGCTGAGTTTAACAGAACTGTTTCTGTTGGAGGTCTCCTGGGACTGATGGTGTATCTGCTGAGTTTAACACAACTGTTTCTGTTGGAGGACTCCTGGGACTGATGGTGTATCTGCTGAGTTTAACAGAACTGTTTCTGTTGGAGGTCTCCTGGGACTGATGGTGTATCTGCTGAGTTTAACACAACTGTTTCTGTTGGAGGTCTCCTGGGACTGATGGTGTATCTGCTGAGTTTAACACAACTGTTTCTGTTGGAGGACTCCTGGGACTGATGGTGTATCTGCTGAGTTTAACAGAACTGTTTCTGTTGGAGGTCTCCTGGGACTGATGGTGTATCTGCTGAGTTTAACACAACTGTTTCTGTTGGAGGTCTCCTGGGACTGATGGTGTATCTGCTGAGTTTAACAGAACTGTTTCTCACCAGTTGGTCCCTTTTCTGTTGGAGGTCTCCTGGGACTGATGGTGTATCTGCTGAGTTTAACACAACTGTTTCTGTTGGAGGTCTCCTGGGACTGATGGTGTATCTGCTGAGTTTAACACAACTGTTTCTGTTGGAGGTCTCCTGGGACTGATGGTGTATCTGCTGAGTTTAACAGAACTGTTTCTGTTGGAGGTCTCCTGGGACTGATGGTGTATCTGCTGAGTTTAACACAACTGTTTCTGTTGGAGGTCTCCTGGGACTGATGGTGTATCTGCTGAGTTTAACACAACTGTTTCTGTTGGAGGTCTCCTAGGACTGATGGTGTATCTGCTGAGTTTAACACAACTGTTTCTGTTGGAGGTCTCCTGGGACTGATGGTGTATCTGCTGAGTTTAACAGAACTGTTTCTGTTGGAGGTCTCCTGGGACTGATGGTGTATCTGCTGAGTTTAACACAACTGTTTCTGTTGGAGGTCTCCTGGGACTGATGGTGTATCTGCTGAGTTTAACAGAACTGTTTCTGTTGGAGGTCTCCTGGGATTGATGGTGTATCTGCTGAGTTTAACAGAACTGTTTCTGTTGGAGGACTCCTGGGACTGATGGTGTATCTGCTGAGTTTAACACAACTGTTTCTGTTGGAGGTCTCCTGGGACTGATGGTGTATCTGCTGAGTTTAACAGAACTGTTTCTGTTGGAGGTCTCCTGGGACTGATGGTGTATCTGCTGAGTTTAACACAACTGTTTCTGTTGGAGGTCTCCTGGGACTGATGGTGTATCTGCTGAGTTTAACAGAACTGTTTCTGTTGGAGGTCTCCTGGGACTGATGGTGTATCTGCTGAGTTTAACAGAACTGTTTCTGTTGGAGGTCTCCTGGGACTGATGGTGTATCTGCTGAGTTTAACAGAACTGTTTCTGTTGGAGGTCTCCTGGGACTGATGGTGTATCTGCTGAGTTTAACAGAACTGTTTCTGTTGGAGGTCTCCTGGGACTGATGGTGTATCTGCTGAGTTTAACAGAACTGTTTCTGTTGGAGGTCTCCTGGGATTGATGGTGTATCTGCTGAGTTTAACAGAACTGTTTCTGTTGGAGGACTCCTGGGACTGATGGTGTATCTGCTGAGTTTAACACAACTGTTTCTGTTGGAGGTCTCCTGGGACTGATGGTGTATCTGCTGAGTTTAACAGAACTGTTTCTGTTGGAGGTCTCCTGGGACTGATGGTGTATCTGCTGAGTTTAACAGAACTGTTTCTCACCAGTTGGTCCCTTTTCTGTTGGAGGTCTCCTGGGACTGATGGTGTATCTGCTGAGTTTAACACAACTGTTTCTGTTGGAGGACTCCTGGGACTGATGGTGTATCTGCTGAGTTTAACACAACTGTTTCTGTTGGAGGTCTCCTGGGACTGATGGTGTATCTGCTGAGTTTAACACAACTGTTTCTGTTGGAGTACTCCTGGGACTGATGGTGTATCTGCTGAGTTTAACAGAACTGTTTCTGTTGGAGGTCTCCTGGGACTGATGGTGTATCTGCTGAGTTTAACAGAACTGTTTCTCACCAGTTGGTCCCTTTTCTGTTGGAGGTCTCCTGGGACTGATGGTGTATCTGCTGAGTTTAACAGAACTGTTTCTGTTGGAGGACTCCTGGGACTGATGGTGTATCTGCTGAGTTTAACAGAACTGTTTCTGTTGGAGGACTCCTGGGACTGATGGTGTATCTGCTGAGTTTAACAGAACTGTTTCTGTTGGAGGTCTCCTGGGACTGATGGTGTATCTGCTGAGTTTAACACAACTGTTTCTGTTGGAGGACTCCTGGGACTGATGGTGTATCTGCTGAGTTTAACAGAACTGTTTCTGTTGGAGGTCTCCTGGGACTGATGGTGTATCTGCTGAGTTTAACACAACTGTTTCTGTTGGAGGTCTCCTGGGACTGATGGTGTATCTGCTGAGTTTAACACAACTGTTTCTGTTGGAGGACTCCTGGGACTGATGGTGTATCTGCTGAGTTTAACAGAACTGTTTCTGTTGGAGGTCTCCTGGGACTGATGGTGTATCTGCTGAGTTTAACACAACTGTTTCTGTTGGAGGTCTCCTGGGACTGATGGTGTATCTGCTGAGTTTAACAGAACTGTTTCTCACCAGTTGGTCCCTTTTCTGTTGGAGGTCTCCTGGGACTGATGGTGTATCTGCTGAGTTTAACACAACTGTTTCTGTTGGAGGTCTCCTGGGACTGATGGTGTATCTGCTGAGTTTAACACAACTGTTTCTGTTGGAGGTCTCCTGGGACTGATGGTGTATCTGCTGAGTTTAACACAACTGTTTCTGTTGGAGGTCTCCTGGGACTGATGGTGTATCTGCTGAGTTTAACACAACTGTTTCTGTTGGAGGTCTCCTGGGACTGATGGTGTATCTGCTGAGTTTAACACAACTGTTTCTGTTGGAGGTCTCCTGGGACTGATGGTGTATCTGCTGAGTTTAACAGAACTGTTTCTGTTGGAGGTCTCCTGGGACTGATGGTGTATCTGCTGAGTTTAACACAACTGTTTCTGTTGGAGGTCTCCTGGGACTGATGGTGTATCTGCTGAGTTTAACACAACTGTTTCTGTTGGAGGTCTCCTGGGACTGATGGTGTATCTGCTGAGTTTAACAGAACTGTTTCTGTTGGAGGTCTCCTGGGACTGATGGTGTATCTGCTGAGTTTAACAGAACTGTTTCTGTTGGAGGTCTCCTGGGACTGATGGTGTATCTGCTGAGTTTAACAGAACTGTTTCTGTTGGAGGTCTCCTGGGACTGATGGTGTATCTGCTGAGTTTAACACAACTGTTTCTGTTGGAGGTCTCCTGGGACTGATGGTGTATCTGCTGAGTTTAACACAACTGTTTCTGTTGGAGGTCTCCTGGGACTGATGGTGTATCTGCTGAGTTTAACAGAACTGTTTCTGTTGGAGGTCTCCTGGGACTGATGGTGTATCTGCTGAGTTTAGCAGAACTGTTTCTGTTGGAGGTCTCCTGGGACTGATGGTGTATCTGCTGAGTTTAACACAACTGTTTCTGTTGGAGGTCTCCTGGGACTGATGGTGTATCTGCTGAGTTTAACAGAACTGTTTCTGTTGGAGGTCTCCTGGGACTGATGGTGTATCTGCTGAGTTTAACACAACTGTTTCTGTTGGAGGTCTCCTGGGACTGATGGTGTATCTGCTGAGTTTAACACAACTGTTTCTGTTGGAGGTCTCCTGGGACTGATGGTGTATCTGCTGAGTTTAACACAACTGTTTCTCAACAGTTGGTATCTTTTCTGTTGGAGGTCTTTTCTGAAAGCATTGTAAATAATGCTCTCCCTCCCAGTTTGACTCAAGCTCTGACTACATTAATACCTGACCCCAAGAAAGACCTGTAAATGTATTAAACTGTGATAGAGGTTCACTCTGTAAATGTATTAAACTGTTATAGAGGATCACTCTGTAAATGTATTAAACTGTGATAGAGGATCACTTTGTAAATGTATTAAACTGCGATAGATGATCACTCTGTAAATGTATTAAACTGTGATAGAGGATCACTTTGTAAATGTATTAAACTGTGATAGAGGATCACTTTGTAAATGTATTAAACTGTGATAGAAGATCACTCTGTAAATGTATTAAACTGAGATAGAGGATCACTCTGTAAATGTAGCATAAAAATTGATTTTAACCTGTTGGGTCTAGGGGGCAGCATTTGCACGTCTGGATAAAAAAAATGTACCCGATTTAATCTGGTTACTAATCCTACCCAGTAACTAGAATATGCATATACTTATTATATATGGATAGAAAACACTCTAAAGTTTCTAAAACTGTTTGAATGGTGTCTGTGAGTATAACAGAACTAATTTGGCAGGCAAAACCCTGAGACATTTTCTGACAGGAAGTGGATACCTGATGTGTTGTATTACCTTTAAACCTATCCCATTGAAAAACACAGGGGCTGAGGAATATTTTGGCACTTCCTATTGCTTCCACTAGATGTCACCAGCCTTTACAAAGTGTTTTGAGTCTTCTGGAGGGAGATCTGACCGAACAAGAGCCATGGAACGATGATGTCCCATTAGACACCTGGCGCGCGAGTTGATGTTGGGTACCCTCGTTCCAATACGTTATAAAAGAGTATGCATTCGTCCACCTTGAATATTATTCATGTTCTGGTTAAAAAAGGCCCTAATGATTTATGCTATACAACGTTTGACATGTTTGAACGAACGGAAATATATTTTTTCCCCTCGTTCATGACGAGAAGTCCGGCTGGCTTACATCATGTGCAAACGAGACGGAGATTTTTGGACATAAATGATGAGCTTTTTTGAACAAAACTACATTCGTTATGGACCTGTGATACCTGGAAGTGACATCTGATGAAGAGAATCAAAGGTAATGGATTATTTACATAGTATTTTCGATTTTAGATCTCCCCAACATGACGTCTAGTCTGTATCGCAACGCGTATTTTTCTGGGCGCAGTGCTCAGATTATTGCAAAGTGTGATTTCCCAGTAAGGTTATTTTTAAATCTGGCAAGTTGATTGCGTTCAAAAGATGTAAATCTATAATTCTTTAAATGACAATATAATATTTTACCAATGTTTTCTAATTTTAATTATTTAATTTGTGACGCTGACTTGACTGCCGGTTATTGGAGGGAAACGATTTCCTCAACATCAATGCCATAGTAAAACGCTGTTTTTGGATATAAATATGAACTTGATAGAACTAAAAATGCATGCATTGTCTAACATAATGTCCTAGGAGTGTCATCTGATGGAGATTGTAAAAGGTTAGTGCATCATTTTAGCTGGTTTTATGGTTTTGGTGACCCTGTCTTTGACTTGACAAAACATTACACACAACTCTTGTAAATGTACTGTCCTAACATACTCTAAATTTATGCTTTCGCCGTAAAACCTTTTTGAAATCGTAAAACGTGGTTAGATTAAGGAGATGTTTATCTTTCAAATGGTGTAACATAGTTGTATTTTTGAAAAATTTGAATTTTGACATTTATTTGGATTCAAATTTGCCGCTCTTGAAATGCACCTGCTGTTGATGGAGTGCACCACGGGTGGCACGCTAGCGTCCCACCTAGCCCCAAGAGGCAACAAATTCTTATTTACAATGATGGCCCAGGGGCGAAAATCTGATATCAACTTTGGAGGGGACAATTACATTACATTTTCTCAAGAGCAATTCCTGAGGGGGACACCAAAAGTAGTGCTGTAACACATAGCCTACGTTTAATATGGTAAATGTATATTGAGGAACCAAAGAAATAAGGTGTTTGCCGTACTCCTAACTACCGGTACCCAAAACTACACAACTAATCACAACAGCAATACCATTGCCTTTAACACATCTTAGTTCAGTCACCAGTTTAAGTTGAGAGTGGGGGTATCCATGGCATTTTCCAATTATGTTCCTATTTTACAAGTAAAAAAAATTGAGAACCTTTCATAATGTTGCCAAACAAAGACTCAACAAACTTACCTGAGACTCCCTGTCTCTGCCAGTCTGTCCCTGCATATCTGTCCCCAACTCTGCTGTCTGTGTGCCATCTGTTGCCTGCTCTGCCTAATGACATCATTGTGAAACATTTCCATTAGAATTTCATTTCTTTCTTATGAACATTTTATCAACTAGTCTTTGAGATATTAGGCTACGAGGGTTCTTACTTTGCGTTTTGGTGTACTGAAAAATACTCTGATGTCCGTCTTTTTTCTGCCATTTTTCTGCCATTTTTCTACCTGGTTGGCTACACACACACAGTATGTAGGTTATTTACAGTAGGAGATGGGCTTCTATCATCTTATCTTCTATCATTCTATATGGGCTTCGATCTAAAAGGTAGCTAGCAAATGTGAAACGGATTGCAGTGACAAGAGTTGACAGCTGTATGAGTTCACCATTTACACAACATATGCTGCAACCTTTTGTAATTTTAATCGTTTGTTTCATATTGGCTGGCTTCTAACAATAGCTGAATTTGCAAAGCTAGCGAGCACCAATTCAGTGGTGTTTGCTATAATCTTTGCTACCCAGGTTAAATAAAGGTGAAATAAAATATATTAATAAAAGTTCCCTTGCGACAATTTAGCTTTTGCAACGAGACCATTAAATATATTTAAAACAATGGTAGAAGAGAGTGAAGTTCTGTTCAGTTTATCGCTAACCTTATCACAGGGACTTTGAAGCACTAACTTACATGCATGCTGATCTTGGAATAAATTGACGATAGCAAAGATTCCATCTTTGACGACGCCACATACATGGAATAGGTACTAGCTAGCTTAATAGTTAATATTTGCGCGCTAGCTCTGCATTTTCAGCTAGTGTGTGTGCGCGATTGACTGGATTAACCTCACGTCAGTTACGTGTATTGAGTGCCTTTCAGACAGTAGATACGACCTCTACGTTACCTCGCAAGCTAAGGAACTGGCAGTGGATCAAACCATTGTGAGGCAAAGGGTGGGGGGGGTCGCAATCTTTTGAAACTTAAAAACAAGCTATTAAGTGTCTATAATCAGCACAATTGCTTTCATTGCATATTATTAATATTATTTAAATTACATAGTTATGTTTCAGTGATATATTGGGGGGGACAAATCATATTTTTCCCAGGATGGGGGGGTTGTGTCCCCCCCGTCCCCCCCGGCATTTCCGCCCCTGTGATGGCCTACCGGGGAACAGTGGGTAACCTGCCTTGTTCAGGGGCAGAACAACCGAATTTTACCTTGTCAGCTTGGAGATTCGATGCAGCAACATTTCAGTTACTAGCCCAATACTCTAACAACTAGGCTACCTGCCACCCCCATTAAAAGTGTGTGGTTGTTAACAAGTGTTAAAAAAAACTGTACATATAGGCATACAACTACAATTAAAACATATATATTAATAAAGACACTGTATATTCATAACGCTAGCAAAACTTATTTTAGATTGTTGTTGCAAAGGCTTCTGTTAATTTCACCCAAAAATGTGGGTCTTTTCTCATGAAGTCAAAATAAAATCTGCTACAATACTTTTTGTAAATATTTGCAGGTATTGAGTGTGAGATTTTGTTGCCTGAGATGTCTGTCTGTTTAGTGCTGCATGCTTGATATTGCTGACCCCTTATTGGGAGGTGGCTTACTAGTTTGTATATTGTACTGATTCATATGGATACCTGTCCATACATTGTCTGTAAAAGTGTATAAAAACAGAAAAGCATATAACTGTAGCTATGTGGTCTTTACTTGAGTGTGTTTCAGCAGGGTGAGGTCAGAGAGATGCTTCCAAGTCACTGTTTTTCTGAACTCATAAAATCCTTTACACAATCTGATGGGATGGATGTTCAACCCCATTAAAATGACCATAAGGTCAATATAGAACCTTTAAGTTAAGACCTCACAGATCTGTTCATGGCAAAGCAGTTCAATGAATGATACTAATTGATTCTGTGACAGTATTCATAAAGAGTAGGACAGCTGATCTAGGATCAGTTAAGTATTTTAGATCATAATGTATTAGATTACATGGAGTGGGGGACCTGATCCTAGATCATAATGAATCAGATTACATGGAGAGGGGGAACCTGATCCTAGATCATAATGAATCAGATTACATGGAGAGGGGGGACCTGATCCTAGATCATAATGAATCAGATTACATGGAGAGGGGGGACCTGATCCTAGATCATAATGAATCAGATTACATGGAAAGGAGGACCTGATCCTAGATCATAATGAATCAGATTACATGGAGAGGGGGGACCTGATCCTAGATCATAATGAATCAGATTACATGGAGAGGGGGAACCTGATCCTAGATTATAATGAATCAGATTACACGGAGAGGGGGGACCTGATCCTATATCATAATGAATCAGATTACATGGAGAGGGGGGACCTGATCCTAGATCATAATGAATCAGATTACATGGAGAGGGGGGACCTGATCCTAGATCATAATGAATCAGATTACATGGAGAGGGGGACCTGATCCTAGATCATAATGAATCAGATTACATGGAGAGGAGGGACCTGATCCTAGATCATAATGAATCAGATTACATGGAGAGGGGGACCTGATCCTAGATCATAATGAATCAGATTACATGGAGAGGAGGGGACCTGATCCTAGATCATAATGAATCAGATTACATGGAGAGGAGGGACCTGATCCTAGATCATAATGAATCAGATTACATGGAGAGGGGGGACCTGATCCTATATCATAATGAATCAGATTACATGGAGAGGAGGGACCTGATCCTAGATCATAATGAATCAGATTACATGGAGAGGGGGGTTATGAGAGAACTCCCACATCATAGCTTATCTTTATTCAACCTGCCATCTACCCACCTGGGGACTGAGGGTTATGAGAGAACCCCCACATCACTAGCTTCTCTTTATTCAACCTGCCATCTACCCACCTGGGGACTGAGGGTTATGAGAGAACCCCCACATCACTAGCTTCTCTTTATTCAACCTGCCATCTACCCACCTGGGGACTGAGGGTTATGAGAGAACCCCCTCATCACTAGCTTCTCTTTATTCAACCTGCCATCTACCCACCTGGGGACTGAGGGTTATGAGAGAACCCCCACATCACTAGCTTCTCTTTATACAACCTGCCATCTACCCACCTGGGGACTGAGGGTTATGAGAGAACCCCCACATCATAGCTTCTCTTTATTCAACCTGCCATCTACCCACCTGGGGACCGAGGGTTATGAGAGAACCCCCACATCACTAGCTTCTCTTTATTCAACCTGCCATCTACCCACCTGGGGACTGAGGGTTATGAGAGAACCCCCACATCACTAGCTTCTCTTTATTCAACCTGCCATCTACCCACCTGGGGACTGAGGGTTATGAGAGAACCCCCACATCACTAGCTTCTCTTTATTCAACCTGCCATCTACCCACCTGGGGACTGAGGGTTATGAGAGAACCCCCACATCACTAGCTTCTCTTTATTCAACCTGCCATCTACCCACCTGGGGACTGAGGGTTATGAGAGAACCCCCCCACATCACTAGCTTCTCTTTATTCAACCTGCCATCTACCCACCTGGGGACTGAGGGTTATGAGAGAACCCCCACATCACTAGCTTCTCTTTATTCAACCTGCCATCTACCCACCTGGGGACTGAGGGTTATGAGAGAACCCCCACATCACTAGCTTTCATGTTCTGCAGCCTTGTAAAGATAAGGAGGGGACGACTGGGAGGCAGGTTGGCATTTATTGTCATGAATTACATTTTACATTTACATTTTAGTCATTTAGCAGACGCTCTTATCCAGAGCGACTTACAGTCGTGAATGTATACATTTCATACATTTAAAAAAAAAAAAAAATTGTTCTGGCCCCCCGTGGGAATCGAACCCACAACCCTGGCGTTGCACACACCATGCTCTACAAACGGAGCCACAGGTAAGACTTGCCCTGGAGGTAGGTTGGCATTTATTGTCATGAATCTTGCCCTGGAGGCAGGTTGGCATTTATTGTCATGAATCTTGCCCTGGAGGCAGGTTGGCATTTATTGTCATGAATCTTGCCCTGGAGGCAGTTCAGCAAAGTGGTTACTAGCTGGCACAGGCACAAAGTAATACAATCCGATTTTAATCCTAACCTCAACCCTAACCACACTGCTAATCCCTCCCTTAAATTAAGACCATAAAACAACATTTTCCACAGCCAATTCTGACATTGCAGCTGACATATCTAGAGGAAATCGCACAGTTCTGCCTCCAGGTCAAGATTCATGACAAACGTCAACATGAGACAGGGAGAAGCAATGTAAAAATCAATAACGAAATTGTTTTCCACTATTAACATGCTTTTTCTTGTTTCAAGTATGTTTTATTATGAAAAGTACAATATATCCATGTATACTTGTACAACTATGGAGCGTATGTCTACATATAATTGTACAATTTGTTTTTCCAACATAAAAGACAAGAAATGATCACATTGGTATTTTAACAGTGTTATTGTAAGAGTTTAAATGTTTAAACAGAGGATACATCTAAAACAGGATAAAACAAGTGCAGTATGTTGTGAGAATGTTACTTTAACGTCGACTCATAACGTCACACTATAACTTCATGGGAGTCTTGTGGAAAGACTGCATGTTGTTTTGGGTGGATTGAGTGACGTCTTCATCAACATTTTGCAGAATATTCCGGTAATATTTTCACCTCTTGTCGGCTGCAGACATTCATAAGGAGTTCCAGTAGTTTATTTGCCATTTGCAGGTATTAAAAGTAATACATACATTGTAATTCCTTGTTGGATCTCTCTCACATACAGGACAGTACGTACCAGAGGAGGCTGCTGAGGGGAGGACGGCTCATAATAATGTCTGGAACAGAGTGAATGAAATGGAACACATGGAAACCACGTGTTTGATACCATTCCACTTATTCCACTCCAGCCATTAC
>NW_027675347.1:1710000-1727500 GCF_965601325.2 Salmo salar | reverse complement strand
GACTGGAGTCATTTTATTTACAAGTGAGTAGATAACATGTTTCTAAACACTACTAAAAGCATCCTGATGATGCCATGATTAAGAAAAATCATGAATGAATCATGAATAATAGTGAGAAAGTTAGAGAAGCTACAACAAAACATGCTAACCTCTCACCATTACCAATAACAGAGGATACAACAAAACATGCTAACCTCTCACCATTACCAATAACAGAGGCTACAACAAAACATGCTAACTCCTCACCATTACCAATAACAGAGGCTACAACAAAACATGCTAACCTCTCACCATTACCAATAACAGAGACTACAACAAAACATGCTAACCCCTCACCATTACCAATAACAGAGGCTACAACAAAACATGCTAACCTCTCACCATTACCAATAACAGAGAGGCTACAACAAAACATGCTAACCTCTCACCATTACCAATTACAGAGGCTACAACAAAACATGCTAACCTCTCACCATTACCAATAACAGAGGCTACAACAAAACATGCTAACCTCTCACCATTACCAATAACAGAGGCTACAACAAAACATGCTAACCTCTCACTATTACCAATAACAGAGGCTACAACAAAATATGCTAACCTCTCACCATTACCAATGTATTTATTTATAAGCACCTCACATTGTGGTTACTCACTACATGGTAGATATTCCCTCAGCGAAGTATGGCAGTTCCATGCAAGTTTCCTCACCAAGTCCAAGGCAGCACAGCGACCCATGCAGACAGTACTCCTTAGTAACCGATATCCCCATGGCAACACGAACTCGTTAAACTTCCCAAGCAATTATCTCCCGGTGTCACACGATGCTAGGCTAACCTCTAGGGTGGCTAATACCTCCACGACGAGACGGTAGCTTCAGTCTTTACTAAGTTTTAACTAAATTATAACAACTCTTTTATTAAATAAAACATGTATTTCCCTTCATGTCTTAGTAGCTATGGGTTTTGTTGTAGTTCTGTCGTCTTCTTTTATAATTTTTCTTCACCAACCGTCCTGAGGTAAAACGTCCATCCTTTCATCAACGTCTTTTTCCCTCCCGTTAACCAGGTCAACTCCCATTGGCCACAACTTAACAAGCGACCTTATTGGTCAAAACTTAAACTTCAAAGTAAAACAAACTATTCACTTATACGTTAAATAAATATTTCTTCAAAAAGCATAATGCATTAACAACATTACAGTTTAGGAGCAATTCAATCATCTTTTAAATATAATACCAATTAATTATAACAAATAAACTCAATACTTGGTTCAAACAAGGGTATTACAGAAACATACAGTCAATAATACAGTAGAAAAATAAGTCTATATACAATGTGAGCAAATGAAGTGAAATAAGGGAGGTAAAGGCAAAAAAAGGCCATGGTTGCAAAGTAAATACAATATAGCAAGTAAAACACTGGAATGGAAGATATGCAGTGGAAGAAAGTGCAAAGTAGAAATAATGGGGAGCAAAGGAGCTAAATAAATAAATACAGTAGGGGAAGAAGTAGTTGGGCTAAATTATAGATGGGCTATGTACAGGTGCAGTAATCTGTGAGCTGCTCTGACAGCTGGTGCTTAAAGCTAGTGAGGGAGATAAGTGTTTCCAGTTTTAGTGATTTTTGTAGTTCGTTCCAGTCATTGGCAGCAGAGAACTGGAAGAAGAGGTGGCCGAAGGAGGAATTTGCTTTGGGGGTGACCAGGGAGATATACCTGCTGGAGCGCGTGCTACAGGTGGGTGCTGCTATGGTGACCAGTGAGCGGAGATGAGGGGGGACTTTCTTTACCTAGCAGGGTCTTGTAGATGACCTGGAGCCAGTGGGTTTGGCAACGAGTGTGAAGCGAGGGCCAGACAACGAGAGCGTACAGGTCGCAGTGGTGGGTAGTACAGTGGGGGGAAAAAGTATTTGATCCCCTGCTGATTTTCTACCTTTGCCCACTTACAAAGACATGATCAGTCTATAATTTTAATGGTAGGTTTATTTGAACAGTGAGAGACAGAATAACAGCAAAAACAATCAAGAAAAAAGCATGTCAAAAATGTTGTATATTGATTTGCATTTTAATGAGGGAAATAAGTATTTGACCCCTCTGCAAAACATGACTTAGTACTTGGTGGCAAAACCCTTGTTGGCAATCAGAGGTCAGACGTTTCTTGTAGTTGGCCACCAGGTTTGCACACATCTCAGGAGGGATTTTGTCCCACTCCTCTTTGCAGATCTTCTCCAAGTCATTAAGGTTTCGAGGCTGACGTTTGGCAACTCGAACCTTTCAGCTCCCTCCACAGATTTTCTATGGGATTAAGGTCTGGAGACTGGCTAGGCCACTCCAGGACCTTAATGTGCTTCTTCTTGAGCCACTCCTTTGTTGCCTTGGCCGTGTGTTTTGGGTCATTGTCATGCTGGAATACCCATCCACGACCCATTTTCAATGCCCTGGCTGAGGGAAGGAGGTTCTCACCCAAGATTTGACGGTACATGGCCCCGTCCTTCGTCCCTTTGATGCAGTGAAGTTGTCCTGTCCCCTTAGCAGAAAAACACCCCCAAAGCATAATGTTTCCACCTCCATGTTTGACGGTGGAGATGGTGTTCTTGGGGTCATAGGCAGCAATCCTCCTCCTCCAAACACGGCGAGTTGACTTGATGTCAAAGAGCTCCATTTTGGTCTCATCTGACCACAACATTTTCACCCAGTTGTCCTCTGAATCATTCAGATGTTCATTGGCAAACTTCACACGGGCATGTATATGTATTCTTGAGCAGGAGGACCTTG
The DNA here is from genome assembly GCF_965601325.2 of Salmo salar. Classification (NCBI taxonomy): domain Eukaryota; kingdom Metazoa; phylum Chordata; class Actinopteri; order Salmoniformes; family Salmonidae; genus Salmo; species Salmo salar. The sequence goes on along the minus strand of NW_027675347.1, from coordinate 1,724,725 downwards.
CGGGCGCTGTAGGATTTCAGTCCTTCACGGCATAGTGTGTTACCAATTGTTTTCTTGGTGACTGTGGTCCCAGCTGCCTTGAGATCATTGACAAGATCCTCCCGTGGAGTTCTGGGCTGATTCCTCACCGTTCTCATGATCATTGCAACTCCATGAGGTGAGATCTTGCATGGAGCCCCAGGCCGAGGGATATTGACAGTTCTTTTGTGTTTCTTCCATTTGCGAATAATCGCACCATATGTTGTCACCTTCTTACCAAGCTGCTTGGCGATGGTCGTGTAGCCCATTCCAGCCTTGTGTAGGTCTACAATCTTGTCCCTGACATCCTTGGAGAGCTCTTTGGTCTTGGCCATGGTGGAGAGTTTGGAATCTGATTGATTGATTGCTTCTGTGGACGGGTGTCTTTTTTTACAGGTAACAAGCTGCGGTTAAGAGCACTCCCTTTACTTAAGAGTGTGCTCCTAATCTCAGCTCGTTACCTGTATAATAGACACCTGGGAGCCAGAAATCTTTCTGATTGAGAGGGGGTCAAATACTTATTTCCCTCATTAAAATGCAAATCAATTTATAACATTTCTGACATGAGTTTTTCTGGATCTTTTTGTTGTTATTATGTCTCTCACTGTTCAAATAAACCATTAAAATTATAGACTGATCCTTTCTTTGTCAGTGGACAAACGTACAAAATCAGCAGGGGATCAAATACTTTTTTCCCCCACTGTATATGGGGCTTTGGTGACAAAACGGATGGCACTGTGATAGACTGCATCCAATTTATTGAGTAGGGTATTGGAGGCTATTTTGTAAATGACATCGCCGAAGTCGAGGATCGGTAGGATGGTCAGTTTTACAAGGGTATGTTTGGCAGCATGAGTGAAGGATGCTTTGTTGCGAAATAGGAAGCCAATTCTAGATTTAACTTTGGATTGGAGATGCTTATAGTGAGTCTGGAAGGAGAGTTTACAGTCTAACCAGACACCTAGGTATTTGTAGTTGTCCACATATTCTTAGTCAGAACCGTCCAGAGTAGTGATGCTGGACAGGTGGGCAGGTGCAGGCAGCGATCGGTTGAAGAGCATGCATTTAGTTTTACTTGTATTTAAGAGCAGTTGGAGGCCACGGAAGGAGAGCTGTATGACATCGAAGCTCGTCTGGAGGTTAGTTAACACAGTGTCCAAAGAAGGGCCAGAAGTATACAGAATAACACCAATAACAAAGGGGGTCTGATCTTTGTGCCTCTGTAACTTTCTCATTCATCATCATTCACGATTCATTCATGATTATTCATAATCATGGTAGCATCCACATGAATGTAGAAGTGTTCAGAAACATCTTCTATTCTTACTGACAATACAAGTGAAGTGACTCCAAAATGACAGGACATTATTCACCATTCAGTTTCTATTAGGAAAAACATCATCCAAAACACAACCAAGACAAACTGCAAATGAATTCAACAAGTTTGTAGAATCACAAGCTTGATGTAATCACTGCAGGCATGGAATATGGTACAACTACTAAACTTATGACTACTTTAATACAATATAAGTCAATTTGTCCAAATAATTAAGACTTCTTCAAATAGGAGAACTACGTACAGAAAGTGCTTTAATTTGTAATTGGTAAAACAGCTATGTATGAAAATACCCTCAAATAAAAGGTGACATTCTGTAAGGTCACCTAATATGAAACAACTCAAATCCAAAATGCTGGATCATAGCACCACATTTAAAACTGTAAGCTTCACTGTCCAAACACATATGGTGTGTACTATGTGTGCCTGGTAAACACATGTGGATCTGGTGAACAGTTATCACTTGTTGACCAACTACAGGAATACTGACCTCAGAGTCTCCAGTTTACAGTGTGGATCCTCCAGTCCAGCAGAGAGCAGCTTCACTCCTGAATCCTTCAGGTCATTGTTACTCAGGTCCAGCTCTCTCAGGTGTGAGGGGTTTGACCTCAGAGCTGAGACCAGAGAAGCACAGCCTTCCTCTGTGACTCCACAGCCTGACAGCCTGACAAAGAGATCATCATGACTTCACAAACATACTGTTAATTTAACGAGTAGTGTAGAAGGACAATGGCATTTGGTTTATTCTCTCAAACAACATATAGATTCATCTTCCGTCTCCTAGAATTGTATTGTCATATTGTTATACTAATCGGATTTATTCAATATGTTATTCAATATAAAATTATATACATATTATAATACATATTTTTCTCTAAACATAATATTTCTTCCTGATGAATACTTCTTATATGTCATTTTATTTACTCACAGAGCAGCACTGGAGGCTTTGACCACTGGCAGCAGCCTCAGAAGACCTTCCTCTGATCTGGAGTATTTCTTCAGGTCAAACACATCCAGCTCCTTTTCTGAAGTCAGCAACACAAAGACCAGAGCTGACCACTGTGCAGGTGACAGGTTGGGTTTTGAGAGACTTCCTGATCTCAGGTAGCTTTGGATCTCCTCCACTAGAGAATGGTCATTCAGTTCATTCAGACAGTGGAACAGATTGATGCTCCTCTCTGGAGAGGGATTCTCCCTGATCTTCTCCTTGATGTACTTGACTGTTTCTTCATGGGTCTGTGAGCTGATTCTTGTCTTTGTCAGTAGACCTCGTAAGTGCTTCTGATTGGACTCCAGTGAGAGGCCCAGAAGGAAGCGGAGGAAAAGGTCCAGGTTTCCTGTCTCACTTTGTAAGGCTTTATCCACAGCACTCTTGTAGACAGTAACTTCAGTAACTTCAGGCTTGTCTCTGAACAGCGAGAAAAAGTATCTGAACATTGATTGTGGTTTGTCCATTAGATTCTCATTGTTGTTGATGAATGAGAGGAACACATACACAGCAGCCAGAAACTCCTGAATGCTCAGATGAACGAAGCAGTACACCTTGTCCTGGTACAGCACACATTCCTCTTTAAAGAGCTGTGTGCACAATCCTGAGTACACTGAGGCTTCATTGACATCAATGCCAGCCTCTTTCAGGTCTTTTTCATAGAAAATCAGATTGCCCTTCACTAGCTGTTGAAAAGCCAGTTTTCCCAGTGACAGAATGCTCTCGTTATTCAAGTGTGGATCTGTCTCTTCTTTCCCAAGATACTTTTCATTCTTCTGGTTGGTATGAAACACCACAAGGTGTGTGTACATCTCAGTCAGAGTCTTGGGCATCTCTTCTCTATTATGTTTCAGCATGTGTTCGAGGACTGTTGCAGAAATCCAACAGAAGACTGGAATGTGGCACATGATGTGGAGGCTCCTTGATGTCTTTATGTGTGAGATGATTCTGCTGGCCAGGTCCTCATCACTGAATCTCTTCCTGAAGTACTCCTCCTTCTGTGGGTCATTGAACCCTCGTACCTCTGTCACCTGGTCAACACACCCTGAAGGGATCTTATTGGCTGCTGCAGGTCGGGTAGTTATCCAGAGGAGAGCAGAGGGAAGCAGATTTCCCTTGATGAGATTTGTCAGCAGAACATCCACTGAGGTTGACTTTGTGACGTCCCAACAGATCTTGTTCTTCTGGAAGTCTAGGGGCAGTCGGCACTCATCCAGACCATCAAAGATGAACAGAACTTTGTACTTGTTGTAGATGGAGATTCCTGATTGTTTGGTTTCCATTGAGAAGTGATTGACAAGTTCAATCAAAGTGTGTTTGTCCTCTTTCATCAAATTCAGCTCCCGAAAAGGGAATGAAAATACAAATTGAACATCCTGATTTGCTTTTCCTTCAGCCCAGTCCAGAATGAACTTCTGCACAGAGACTGTTTTTCCAATGCCAGCGACTCCCTTTGTCAGCACAGTTCTGATACGTTTGTCTTGTCCGGTTAAGGGTTTGAAGATGTCGTTACATTTGATTGCAGTCTCTGGTCTTGCTTGTTTCCTGGTTGTTGTCTCAATCTGTCTCAGTTCATGTTCATTATTGACCTCTCCTGTTCCTCCCTCTGTGATGTAGAGCTCTGTGTAGATCTTATTGAGAAGTGTTGGGTTTCCTTGTTTAGCGATCCCCTCAAATACACATTGAACCTTCTTCTTTAGATTAGATTTGAGTTCACGTTGGCAAATCACAGCAGGATCATCTGAATCTAGAAATAACACAGAGGATATTAATGTTACGTCTGTTTTAATGCCTACAGTATTGTAGGACTGTTATAACATTTTAAATTATAATCATTTATCCCCTTAACTGTCTGTATAAATGTGTAAATGTTTTCTTAATGCATTACAGACTGGTGTGACTGATTATAATAATATTGGTGTTATTGATGGTATTATTAATGTTGTCTCTCTCTCTCTCTCTCTCTAAATTAATCACCACAACACATCCCTGCTGCTACTTGATGAGGTCACTAGGTGTTGTGTTAAGGCTGCGACAATATCATTGAGTTACACAGCTACTTTAGCTGTACTTTAGCTACAGCTTTTAAATGTTATAAAACAGCATTCAACATGAGGCAGACAGATCTTACATTTCTCCAGTGTGTCAGCAAGCTCCTTCTGGTTCATTTTCCTCAGGACGTGCAGTGTGATCTTCAGAGCCCCCTCTCTGGCACTGCTCTCCTGCTTCTCATCTTCAGCATCCACCACTTCCTCATCCTGCTTCTGACTCTCAAAGCATTCTGTGAGTTCTGGACTAAGAATCTTCTTGAACATCTTCAGCTCGTTCTTCACAAATGTCATCATTTTCTCTTCAAGCAACTAAAATAAATCAAGTAAATAAGTTAAGCAAGAGAAGAAATGCTTTCTCATTAACACATTAATGAATAATTGACAGATCAACTTTACTTGAGGTAAACAAAAACAAATGTACATAACAGGACCACATACACTGAATATAGAGTCCAGGTCTGTTTGATGACTCTGGGAAGACTGACCACTGAGAATCTCTGACTCTGATCTCTCCTGTTGGTTTCTGTGGACAAAACATGAGATTACATCTCCTCATCCAGGGAGTACACACACACACACACACACACACACACACACACACACACCACACACACACACACACACACACACACACACACACACACACACACGGAGGGAATGTTGTGTTTGTTTAATATTGTTTTAGGACTATGAAAATGGACTAAAGGATTAGTCTATGGATTATGAAAACAACAAAATAAATGTGAAAATGTGAGAGGAGAAATGACTAGAGACAGTGTTGTTTAACTCACTGACCATGACCCATGAGTTCTTCTTACCTTTGTTCAGTAGAAAAGTCTCCCTCTCTAAACTGTATAGGTAGCTTCATAGACCGGTCACTCTTCATGGACACACAGCTGGGAACAGGGGAGGCTGGTCTCTCCTGCTTTATTGGTCTTCAACACAACAGAGACAAACATTACATCTCTCATCTACTCTGATCTCAGATGGGAAACATAAGAAGAGTTTAATTCCAAAACGCTACATATCCATTTTCAGAAATGTTGGTAAATTAGCTTTTATTGTTTAAAGAAATTATTAATGAGATTGGTGTGTTTTTCACTATCTAATCATGACATGGGGTTGATCAATGACAGACATGTATTTGTTTAAAATCTATCACTTAATGATTTCATTTCAGAGAGACAAATATTAATTGTGTTTTTATGTTGGATAAAAGTAGAGACTCAGAGCTAGAAAATGGTATATCATACACTACATTTGAGGAACAATGGGAAAGTAATTCTGCTTTGAAAGTTGATAAACTTGTAACATCACTTTTGAGAGAATGTCCTTTGAATGTTTTGGTACCTACTGGAGAGCTCTTCTTTGTCTACAGGGCTGTTACTTTGGCAGATAATGTCACCCATCTAAATAAATAGTTGTTATATATATAATTAACTAAATGTATGGTGTTTTTGTTTTATGTCAGTTTAATTTTGTTATGCTATAAACATTTTATTTTATTATAAGTGGTAAAAGGAACTAGAAAATGTTATATTTTGCGATTCTGAGTAATTACTACTTTAGTAAAGAATTACACATTATTCAGTACTACTGCAGTTGCTACATAATTCCAATAGATGGCAGCATAAGACCACAAATGATATTTCAGAATATTAGTTTAGTTTTCTCCCTGGATGCACCACCACTCCCCCTCACAGGAAAACTCCTGTGTGAGCTTCTTTCTGTCCCTTTACACACTGCTAATGCAAGAGGAAGGACTGAAAAAGCATTTAACAGATTACTGTGAAGTAATATAATGATGATTCATGTTTATTATTACCTGTTTTTATGCTCATGTTTGAAATTATACTTCATTACTATAACGATTATCAATAAGCCTGAACATTAATTCAGACACCTCTGGTTGAGAAAAACGTATTTTCCTGGTACATTCATTGTCAAATTCATCAACCAGCATCGAGCCACTCTGTCTTCTCTCTCTAGTAGTCAACTCAGCCCCGGTAAAAAGCTGGTGTCGTCACTCTGCCTTCTCTCTCTAGTAGTCAACTCAGCCCCGGTAAAAAGCTGGTGTCGTCGCTCTGCCTTCTCTCTCTAGTAGTCAACTCAGCCCCGGTAAAAAGCTGGTGTCTTCACTCTACCTTCTCTCTCTAGTAGTCAACTCAGCCCCGCTAAAAAGCTGGTGTCGTCGCTCTGTCTTCTCTCTCTAGTAGTCAACTCAGCCCCGGTAAAAAGCTGGTGTCTTCACTCTACCTTCTCTCTCTAGTAGTCAACTCAGTCCCAGTAAAAACCTGGTGTCATCACTCTGCCTTCTCTCTCTAGTAGTCAACTCAGCCCCAGTAAAAAGCTGGTGTCTTCACTCTGCCTTCTCCAGGGGCATGTTGAGGTAAATTTACTAAGGGGTTGAATTATGTAATTTTTTGGTGGGCAGGAAGACGCACTCTTGTCTTTTCTATTCCGACGTTGTTTACTCCCCATATCAGATATGAAGATGACTTTTTATAATGCATATATACTGAGGTTGATGTTCTGACTAGCGATTATTTACCCAGGGTTACATACCTGCTATAGTCACTACTATTTTGCTCTCCCAAAAGCAACACAGCCCTAAAACGAGATATATAGCTAACTAAAGTCATGTTAATGAGTGACCATTTTAGAAAATCATGGGACATATAGTCTGTGGTTGCATGCTATTTTATGTCAATCATATTGCTGCTTGTAGCCTATAACTGATGCTTCGTGGTCTTATGCTGCCATCTATTGGAAATATTTAGCAATTAAAAGATATTAATGCACATTCAGACGTTGGTGAGGCAGCTGAGAATTAAAAAAAAAATGGAATGTGTCCAGCCTACTTGAGGTGCCCCGAAAATAATATTCAAAAGATTAGTCCTTGGACACAGAGGGGTTAAACACTAAAGTTACCATCCATCTAGTGAAGAGAAGAGAACTGGACAGAGGTAGCCAGCATCCGTCCGGTTCTGAGGGAGGATAGGATAACTAGGATGCTGCTGGTAGAGTAGCTAGCTAGCTTACCTAGCTGTACCGACTAGCTAGGATAACTAGGATGCTGCTGGTAGAGTAGCTAGCTAGCTTACCTAGCTGTACCGACTAGCTAGGATAACTAGGATGCTGCTGGTAGAGTAGCTAGCTAGCTTACCTAGCTGTACCAACTAGCTAGGATAACTAGGATGCTGCTGGTAGAGTAGCTAGCTAGCTTACCCAGCTGTACCGAATAGCTAGGATAACTAGGATGCTGCTGGTAGAGTAGCTAGCTAGCTTACCTAGCTGTACCGACTAGCTAGGATAACTAGGATGCTGCTGGTAGAGAAGCTAGCTAGCTTACCTAGCTGTACCGACTAGCTAGGACAACTAGGATGCTGCTGGTAGAGTAGCTAGCTAGCTAGCTTACCTAGCTGTACCGACTAGCTTGGCTACCTAGCAGGACGTTCGTCTGTCGTTTGTCTCGATGATGATGACGAATCCGGTGAACCACAAAATGAAACAAGGATAGAGAGTGAAAAGGATCTGGCTACACTCATACTGTCCCTGACCGTAAAGCAAAAAGCAAATTGAACAGTAAACTTCAGCGTCTCAACACCGTAATGAACTCCATCGTTATTCCCCAAGATCACCTCAGCCAACTCTGCGCGTAACCGGGACAATATGCTTGGTGCCACACCGTACGGGGACGCGGACAGTTCTGTACGGGGTCGGGGACAGTTCCAGAACGCGGACATGAGCAGTGCAACACAATCAACTAACCCAGTCTTTACAGTGGTTTACATTAGTGATATTCATTTTTCTTTATGTTAAACAAACATTTATTCTAACAATATTTTGAGATCTGGGCCCATGTCCACAAAGCGTCTCAGAGTAGAAAATAGGTCGCATAAGTGCTGAGAATAAAGACATTTTACACTTATGGGTATAAATTTAAGCTATGCATGAAGTCTCTAGTCCCACCTAGTCAGCAGATATTTAGGACACATCGTGAGCTGTCCTAAGTAGTTAAGAGTTAACAGCAGGTGTCTTGATAATACAATAGAATAATGCAGTGAGTCAGTGGTTCCTGCGCCACATGTAATTGCGCTGGAGTAGTTAAAATAATGTTTTATATTTCTATATAATCAATCCATTAATAATATATGTCTTGTGCTTTTGGCAATGATTTATGTATAATATTTATGTATAACAAGTGATACCATGTATGTCTGCATAGCATTTTGTCTTCATTTTGGCAGATTAACTCATGCTTATTTCTGAAGATTAACTCAGGTTTTCGCCCAGTGGCTAAGGAGTTGGAGCTGTGGCAGGAGTTGGACCTGTGGCTGAAAGGTGGCTGGTTTGAATCCCGGGCCGGGTGCTAGTAAAAACGGGAGGAATTGATCTGACCACTGGAGGGCTGCTGGGTTCACATCCTCAAAACATTCACCTTTCGTTGATCAGAACTCTAGAGGTTCTTCTTCACTGATCCCAAATATATATATAACTTTTAGTGGTTCCATATATTAAGGAAGTGATAGAAGCCTTTTTGGTTCTATAAGGAACCTTCTTTTCTAAGAGTGTAAAATTAACACGTTTTTCTTTTGATTATTTCATTATCTACATCATGTTATTTCAAGATATCCCTTTGGAGCGCAACATCACTTTGTTAAAAAATAATCCTAAATTGGGCATAAATTGGGCAAATTGAAGACATCTCGGGCGTAATATGTGTTCGATGAAAATGAACATTGTATTCAACGTTGTAGGCAACATTATTGGCAAGGGACTTGATGCCTACTATGCCAAAGCTATTTAGAGTTGTTAAACGGGTGTGAAGAGTGTGTTGATATAACGATAATATTGTCAAAATTCTGATTGTAACAACGATCAGAATTGGTTAAAAAACTATGCATTCCATTATATTAGGCAATAATTAAGAGTAGACAAAGTGGTCGTGTCATGTGAAAATTCTATCAAATGTCTTACATTGCAACGAGTACAGTCAGGGTGCCGTGGAGCCCCTGCAGTACCTCCACAGACCCCGGATTGAGAACCCCTGATTTAGCAGATGCTCTTATCCAGAGAGATTTACAGTAAGTGCATTCATCTTAATATTTATTTTGGGAATAAACGTAAAAAAATCTTCATAAAAGGATATGAACTATGACCTGTCCACCAAACATGATACCTTGTTGTGCTGCTGATCCAGTTTCTACTGGTCTGACTGAGGATATGAACTCTGACCTGTCCACCAGACGTGATACCTTGTTGTGCTGCTGATCCAGTTTCTACTGGTCTGACTGAGGATATGAACTCTGACCTGTTCACCAGACGTGATACCTTGTCCCGAAACTGTAGTTTCAACCCCCTCCCTCCCTCCCTCCCTCCCTCCCTCCCTCCCTCCCTCCCTCCCTCCCTCTCTCTCCCTCCCTCCCAATCCATCCCTCTTTCTCCCTCCCTCAACCTCTGAATGCTCAACTATGAAAAGCAACCTCACATTTACTCCTGAGGTGCTGACCTGTTGCAACCTCTATAACCACTGTGATTATTATTTCACCCTGCTGGTCATCTAGGAACATTTGAACATCTTGAAGAACGATCTGGCCTTAATGGCCATGTACTCTTATAATCTCCACCCGGCACAGCCAGAAGAGGACTGGCCACCCCTCATAGCCTGGTTCCTCTCTACCCAGTACAGCCAGTAGAGGACTGGTCACCCCTCAGAGCCTGGTTCCTCTCTACCCAGCACAGCCAGAAGAGGACTGGCCACTCCTCAGAGCCTGGTTCCTCTCTACCCAGCACAGCCAGAAGAGGACTGGCCACCTCTCATAGCCTGGTTCCTCTCTACCCAGCACAGCCAGTAGAGGACTGGCCACCCCTCATAGCCTGGTTCCTCTCTACCCAGTACAGCCAGAAGAGGACTGGCCACTCCTCATAGCCTGGTTCCTCTCTAGGTTTCTTCCTATGTTCCTGCCTTTCTAGGGAGTTTTTCCAGCCACTGGGCTTCAACATCCGAACATGATCTGTTCAGCACGAGACGATCGTTAGACCCAATGACGTGTTTCTGCCAATGAGCTTCAAATCAAATCAAATTGTATTTGATAAAAAATTAATTAATAATAATAACAATAAAATAACGATAACGAGACTATAAGGAGTACCAGTACTGAGTCAATATGCAGGGGTACCAGGTAGTTGAGGTAATAATGAGACTATAAGGAGTACCAGTACTGAGTCAATGTGCAGGGGTACCAGGTAGTTGAGGTAATAATGAGACTATAAGGAGTACCAGTACTGAGTCAATGTGCAGGGGTACCAGGTAGTTGAGGTAATAATGAGACTATAAGGAGTACCAGTACTGAGTCAATGTGCAGGGGTACCAGGTAGTTGAGGTAATAATGAGACTATAAGGAGTACCCATACTGAGTCAATGTGCAGGGGTACCAGGTAGTTGAGGTAATAATGAGACTATTAGGATTACCAGTACTGAGTCAATGTGCAGGGGTACCAGGTAGTTGAGGTAATAATGAGGCTATAAGGAGTACCCATACTGAGTCAATGTGCAGGGGTACCAGGTAGTTGAGGTAATAATGAGACTATAAGGAGTACCAGTACTGAGTCAATGTGCAGGGGTACCAGGTAGTTGAGGTAATAATGAGACTATAAGGAGTACCAGTACTGAGTCAATGTGCAGGGGTACCAGGTAGTTGAGGTAATAATGAGACTATAAGGAGTACCAGTACTGAGTCAATGTGCAGGGGTACCAGGTAGATGAGGTAATAATGAGACTATAAGGAGTACCAGTACTGAGTCAATGTGCAGGGGTACCAGGTAGTTGAGGTAATAATGAGACTACAAGGAGTACCAGTACTGAGTCAATGTGCAGGGGTACCAGGTAGTTGAGGTAATAATGAGACTATAAGGAGTACCAGTACTGAGTCAATGTGCAGGGGTACCAGGTAGTTGAGGTAATAGTGAGACTATAAGGAGTACCAGTACTGAGTCAATGTGCAGGGGTACCAGGTAGTTGAGGTAATAATGAGGCTATAAGGAGTACCAGTACTGAGTCAATGTGCAGGGGTACCAGGTAGTTGAGGTAATAAGGAGACTATAAGGAGTACCAGTACTGAGTCAATGTGCAGGGGTACCAGGTAGTTGAGGTAATAATGAGACTATAAGGAGTACCAGTACTGAGTCAATGTGCAGGGGTACCAGGTAGTTGAGGTAATAATGAGACTATAAGGAGTACCAGTACTGAGTCAATGTGCAGGGTACCAGGTAGTTGAGGTAATAATGAGACTATAAGGAGTACCAGTACTGAGTCAATGTGCAGGGGTACCAGGTAGTTGAGGTAATAATGAGACTATAAGGAGTACCAGTACTGAGTCAATGTGCAGGGGTACCAGGTAGTTGAGGTAATAATGAGACTATAAGGAGTACCAGTACTGAGTCAATGTGCAGGGGTACCAGGTAGTTGAGGTAATAATGAGACTATAAGGAGTACCAGTACTGAGTCAATGTGCAGGGGTACCAGGTAGTTGAGGTAATAATGAGACTATAAGGAGTACCAGTACTGAGTCAATGTGCAGGGGTACCAGGTAGTTGAGGTAATAATGAGGCTATAAGGAGTACCAGTACTGAGTCAATGTGCAGGGGTACCAGGTAGTTGAGGTAATAATGAGACTATAAGGAGTACCAGTACTGAGTCAATGTGCAGGGGTACCAGGTAGTTGAGGTAATAATGAGACTATAAGGAGTACCAGTACTGAGTCAATGTGCAGGGGTACCAGGTAGTTGAGGTAATAATGAGACTATAAGGAGTACCAGTACTGAGTCAATGTGCAGGGGTACCAGGTAGTTGAGGTAATAATGAGACTATAAGGAGTACCAGTACTGAGTCAATGTGCAGGGGTACCAGGTAGTTGAGGTAATAATGAGACTATAAGGAGTACCAGTACTGAGTCAATGTGCAGGGGTACCAGGTAGTTGAGGTAATAATGAGACTATAAGGAGTACCCATACTGAGTCAATGTGCAGGGTACCAGGTAGTTGAGGTAATAATGAGACTATAAGGAGTACCAGTACTGAGTCAATGTGCAGGTGTACCAGGTAGTTGAGGTAATAATGAGACTATAAGGATTACCAGTACTGAGTCAATGTGCAGGGGTACCAGGTAGTTGAGGTAATAATGAGGCTATAAGGAGTACCAGTACTGAGTCAATGTGCAGGGGTACCAGGTAGTTGAGGTAATAATGAGACTATAAGGAGTACCAGTACTGAGTCAATGTGCAGGGGTACCAGGTAGTTGAGGTAATAATGAGACTATAAGGAGTACCAGTACTGAGTCAATGTGCAGGGGTACCAGGTAGTTGAGGTAATAATGAGACTATAAGGAGTACCAGTACTGAGTCAATGTGCAGGGGTACCAGGTAGTTGAGGTAATAATGAGACTATAAGGAGTACCAGTACTGAGTCAATGTGCAGGGGTACCAGGTAGTTGAGGTAATAATGAGACTACAAGGAGTACCAGTACTGAGTCAATGTGCAGGGGTACCAGGTAGTTGAGGTAATAATGAGATTATAAGGAGTACCAGTACTGAGTCAATGTGCAGGGGTACCAGGTAGTTGAGGTAATAATGAGACTATAAGGAGTACCAGTACTGAGTCAATGTGCAGGGGTACCAGGTAGTTGAGGTAATAATGAGACTATAAGGAGGACCAGTACTGAGTCAATGTGCAGGGGTACCAGGTAGTTGAGGTAATAATGAGACTATAAGGAGGACCAGTACTGAGTCAAAGTGCAGGGGTACCAGGTAGTTGAGGTAATAATGAGACTATAAGGAGTACCAGTACTGAGTCAATGTGCAGGGGTACCAGGTAGTTGAGGTAATAATGAGACTATAAGGAGGACCAGTACTGAGTCAATGTGCAGGGGTACCAGGTAGTTGAGGTAATAATGAGACTATAAGGAGGACCAGTACTGAGTCAAAGTGCAGGGGTACCAGGTAGTTGAGGTAATAATGAGACTATAAGGAGTACCAGTACTGAGTCAATGTGCAGGGGTACCAGGTAGTTGAGGTAATAATGAGACTATAAGGAGTACCAGTACTGAGTCAATGTGCAGGGGTACCAGGTAGTTGAGGTAATAATGAGGCTATAAGGAGGACCAGTACTGAGTCAAAGTGCAGGGGTACCAGGTAGTTGAGGTAATAATGAGACTATAAGGAGTACCAGTACTGAGTCAATGTGCAGGGGTACCAGGTAGTTGAGGTAATAATGAGACTATAAGGAGTACCAGTACTGAGTCAATGTGCAGGGGTACCAGGTAGTTGAGGTAATAATGAGACTATAAGGAGTACCAGTACTGAGTCAATGTGCAGGGGTACCAGGTAGTTGAGGTAATAATGAGACTATAAGGAGTACCAGTACTGAGTCAATGTGCAGGGTACCAGGTAGTTGAGGTAATAATGAGACTATAAGGAGTACCAGTACTGAGTCAATGTGCAGGGGTACCAGGTAGTTGAGGTAATAATGAGACTATAAGGAGTACCAGTACTGAGTCAATGTGCAGGGGTACCAGGTAGTTGAGGTAATAATGAGACTATAAGGAGTACCAGTACTGAGTCAATGTGCAGGGGTACCAGGTAGTTGAGGTAATAATGAGACTATAAGGAGTACCAGTACTGAGTCAATGTGCAGGGGTACCAGGTAGTTGAGGTAATAATGAGACTATAAGGAGTACCAGTACTGAGTCAATGTGCAGGGGTACCAGGTAGTTGAGGTAATAATGAGACTATAAGGAGTACCAGTACTGAGTCAATGTGCAGGGGTACCAGGTAGTTGAGGTAATAATGAGACTATAAGGAGTACCAGTACTGAGTCAATGTGCAGGGGTACCAGGTAGTTGAGGTAATAATGAGACTATAAGGAGTACCAGTACTGAGTCAATGTGCAGGGGTACCAGGTAGTTGAGGTAATAATGAGACTATAAGGAGTACCAGTACTGAGTCAATATGCAGGGGTACCAGGTAGTTGAGGTAATTGAGGTAATATGTACATGTAAGTAGGGGTAAAAGTGACTAGGCAATCAGGATAGAGATTACATCTCCTCATCCAGGGAGAGCACACACACACACACACACACACACACACACACACACACACACACACACACACACACACACACACACACACACACACACACACACAGGGAGGGAATGTTGTGTTTGTTTAATATTGTTTAAGGACTATGAAAATTGAAAAAAGAAATGTGAAAATGGGAGAGGAGAAATGACTAGAGACAGTGTTGTTTAACTCACTGACCATGACCCATGA
>NW_027675347.1:1687500-1705000 GCF_965601325.2 Salmo salar | reverse complement strand
CCTTGGTACCCAGCCAGCCACTAATGAGTCTCCCTTTCCTCACTGAATAAATGGGCCATAATTGTGCACCTTATATGATAATATACGTTTTTACCTTTATTTAACTAGGCAAATCAGTTAAGAACAAATTCTTATTTTCAATAACGGCCTAGGAACAGTGGGTTAACTGCCTTGTTCAGGGGCAGAACGACAGATTTTTACCTTCTCAGCTCAGGGATTCAATCCAGCAACCTTTCAAGTACTGGCTCAACACTCTAACCACTAGGCTACCTGCCGCCTCTACACTCTAACCACTAGGCTACCTGCCGCCCCCAAATGAGGCCTAACTGAATGATAAGAAGGATGAAGAGGTTGATTTAATGTAGAAAGACAATAGTGTAATGATGAGTTTGTGTTATGCCTATTTATCAGCAGCAAATCATTTGACCACACCCCTTGTGGGTTAATAATATTTTCTTTTATGTTTTACTTTCCACAAATAAACTGTTGTGGGTCTGTTTTATTGACTGTAACTCGAACACTAATCACATGTATTGTAAGGAAATGAACACATGCTATGAGTTACAGTAGGCCTTTAGAGTGATGTAAAACATGTCCTGGACTCTGTCCAAGTTGATGAGCGGGAAACAAATGATAACAGTCAACCTTCACAGCCGGCCCATCGACACTACTCCTAAACTACACCAAAACTAATTTCACACATGATAAGAGTTATCCTGATCAGCTGGCCCATCGACACTACTCCTAAACTGTACCAAAACTAATATCACACATGATAAGAGTTATCCTGATCAGCTGGCCCATCGACACTACTCCTAAACTATACCAAAACTAATTTCACACATGAAAATAGTTAGCCTGTAGACAAGATTACATTTACAATAATCTGATGAGTGACAATATTAGGCCTATCAGTTGTCAAATTGTACATGAAGTGATGGGAGCATCTTGTAATTGACAGATGCAGGGAAATGTGTCACGTCCTGACCAGTAGAAGGTTTTTTTTGTTATTGTAGTTTGGTCAGGGCGTGGCAGGGGGTGTTTGTTTTGTGTGTTTTGGGGTTTTTGGGTTATGATCTATGTTATTCTATTTCTATGTTTATTCTAGGTTGTCTATTTCTATGTTGGAATTGTTTGGGGTTGATCTCTAATTGGAGGCAGCTGAATCTTGTTGCCTCTGATTAGGTTTTTCTCATTGTGTTTTGTGGGTGGTTGTGTCTAGTATAGTATGTGCACCTTACTGGACTGTTTTTTGTCGTTTGTTTTGTTTAAGTGTTATGTCTTTAATAAATCAAGAAGATGAGCACTTTACCCGCTGTGTTTTGGTCCCCCTTTTTCGAGGTACTAGATACAACCACCCACCAAACAAGGATCAAGCAGCGGGGATTGGAGCACCAAACAAGGACCAAGCAGCGGGGATTGGAGCACTAAACAAGGACCAAGCAGCGGGGATTGGAGCACCAAACAAGGACCAAGCAGCAGGGATTGGAGCACCAAACAAGGACCAAGCAGCGGGGATTGGAGCACCGAAGAGAAGGATGGACGTGGGAGGCAGAACAACGTTTCTGGGAGAGGAAACGAAGGGAGCTAGATGAGACCGAGAGGCATCGGGGAGTTGGGCAGAGTCAGGATGGAGAACTGAGCCAACTCGCCGTGCTTATTATGGGGAGCGACGGCTCAAGCAGGCACCCTGTTATGCTGAGTTATACACTGTGTCGCCAGTGCGCAGCTATAGCCCGGTGCGGTCGATACGGGCTCTTCAGCAATGCAGGGCGGGAATTGGCAAGCAGCCAGGAAGAAGTGCGCCGCTACAATGGATCTGGTCTCCAGTGGGTCTCCTCAGCCCAGTTTACCCTGCGCCTGTTTTACGCACGGCAGCCCTCATTCCCCAGCACAGCCCAGTTCGCCCTGTGCCAGCGCTCCGCCCGTGCCGGGCTATAGTGACCATCCAGCCAGGACAGTGTGTGCCAGCCCTAAGCTCCAGATCTCCGGTACGCCTCCATAGCCCAGTACGTCCTGTTCCTGCTCCTCGCACTAGCCCTGTGGTGTGTGTTACTAGTCTGGGGCCTCCAAAGCCAGCCCCACGCATCAGGCCTCCAGTGCGCATTCCCCGTCCAGAGCTTCCAGCGACAGTCCCCTATCCAGAGCTTCCGGCGACAGTTTACAGTCCAGAGCCGACAGAGACGGCCTACAGTCCGGAGCCGACAGAGACGGCCTACAGTCCGGAGCCGATAGAGACGGCCTACAGTCCGGAGCCGATAGAGACGGCCTACAGTCCGGAGCCGATAGAGATGGCCTACAGTACGGAGCTGACAGAGACGGCCTACAGTACGGAGCCGATAGAGACGCTTCTCAGCCCAGATCCTTCAGCGTTGGTCTGCAACCCTGAGCCTTCAGTAGTGGTCTACAGCCCTGAGCCTTCAGTAGTGGTCTACAGCCCTGAGCCTTCAGTAGTGGTCTACAGCCCTGAGCCTTCAACGGGGGTGGGCAGGTTAGAATGGGGACTAAGCCCGGAGCCAGAGCCACCTCCCCCGTGGGGGGGAGGATTGGGAAGGGGGGTTGTAGCACAGGAACCGTCGTTGACGGTGGCCACCCTCCCTTCCCTCCCTTTAGGTTTGGGCTGTTATTTGTTGTTGTTTTTTTTAGGTGCATTCGGGGTCTGCACCTTTGGGGGGGGGGGTACTGTCACGTCCTGACCAGTAGAAGGGGTTATTTGTTATTGTAGTTTGGTCAGGGCGTGGCAGGGGGTGTTTGTTTTGTGTGTTTTGGGATTTTTGGGTTATGATCTATGTTATTCTATTTCTATGTTTATTATAGGTTGTCTATTTCTATGTTTATTATAGGTTGTCTATTTCTATGTTGGAATTGTTTGGGGTTGGTCTCTAATTGGAGGCAGCTGAATCTTGTTGCCTCTGATTAGAGACCAAATTTAAGTAGGGGTTTTTCTCATTGTGTTTTGTGGGTGGTTGTGTCTAGTATAGTCTGTGCACCTTCCTGGACTGTTTTTCATCGTTTGTTTTGTTTAAGTGTTATTTCTTTAATAAATCAAGAAGATGAGCACTTTACCCGCTGCGTTTTGGTCCCCCTTTTTCGACGTATGTGACAAAATGAGCATCTATTTACCAAATCCTCCTTCAGAGTCACATGCAGGTAAAATACTTTTATTTCTATATAGTACTGTATCTGAAAGAGCAGATTCTGCAGGTAAAACATTGTGATTTCTATATAATACTGTATCTGAAAGAGCAGATTCTGCAGGTTAAACATTGTGATTTCTATATAGTACTGTATCTGAAAGAGCAGATTCTGCAGGTTAAACATTGTGATTTCTATATAATACTGTATCTGAAAGAGCAGATTCTGCAGGTTAAACATTGTGTTTCTATATAGTACTGTATCTGAAAGAGCAGATTCTGCAGTTTCCTTGACACTTACCTTTATCAAATAACTCTCAACATTCATGAGGTGCAGCTTTATTTCCAAAGTTCAATTTTTCTTCAACAATATCCGTGTTGTCCATGTTTTAATCACATGACCACTCCAGCAGCAGCATTGATCTGGCGACTAAGCAAAAACTAGTAACACAATCAAATTAAAATCTGCTATTCTGTCGTCAATGGATGAACGGCCAATAGAAACCAGATAGAAACTGATCGTGGTGCATGTGACCTCAGTTCTGGTTAGCCACAGATGTCCAAACCAACTTGCTCAAGGTCTTTCCATGTCTGGGGAAAGATGAAACCAGACCAGCGGGTGAGTGACTGAGACTGTCTGAGACTGTGGTTTTGAGTCATGTGGAGCCTTACATGTACAAAGGCAGAATTGTGACCATGGACAGCTTCTTCACATCAATTCCCTGTCAGACAAGTTGATTGCAAAGAAGACTAGCCTGCTATGAACAGTGAACACACAAAGTTGACTAGCCTAGCCAGGTCATTATAGTATATACAGTATCTCTACCATATACAGACACCAACTACTATCCCCTTCTATTATGTTACTTTCACATTAGATGGCAAGACTCTGTAAATGGTACTAATACGGTACTTGCCGCTGGACTGTTGCAGTGTTCTACAATGTGCTCGACATGGCTGCTATCAACACGTGTTGTACAAGCAATGCCTTGTCAAGACAGTCAGCAGGAGAGATTTCATGATGGATCTGGCATGTGAGCTTTGTGAGAACCACATGAACGCAGAGAAAGAAGCTACAGTCACCAAGCAGGCAGCAGGTCCTGCTCTCCCTCTTCCCCCAGGCACCACATCTCCCTCGGGGGAGAAAGAAGCTACAGTCACCAAGCAGGAAGCAGGTCCTGCTCTCCCTTTTCCCCAAGCACCACAGCTCCAAGCAGGCAGCAGGTCCTGCTCTCTCTCTTCCCCAAGCACCACAGCTCCAAGCAGGCAGCAGGTCCTGCTCTCACTCTTCCCCAAGCACCACAGCTCCAAGCAGGCAGCAGGTCCTGCTCTCACTCTTCCCCAAGCACCACAGCTCCAAGCAGGCAGCAGGTCCTGCTCTCACTCTTCCCCAAGCACCACAGCTCCAAGCAGGCAGCAGGTCCTGCTCTCCCTCTTCCCCATGCACCACAGCTCCAAGCAGGCAGCAGGTCCTGCTCTCACTCTTCCCCAAGCACCACAGCTCCAAGCAGGAAGCAGGTCCTGCTCTCCCTCTTCCCCAAGCACCACAGCTCCAAGCAGGCAGCAGGTCCTGCTCTCCCTCTTCCCCAAGCACCACAGCTCCAAGCAGGCAGCAGGGCCTGCTCTCCCTCTTCCCCAAGCACCACAGCTCCAAGCACCACAGTCTTGTCATCAATACATTTCCACGAATATTTATTTATGAAATTAATCGTAATTGTTCATAATAATTGTTCATGCAGTGGTGCTTTTGTTTAGGAACAAAGAATACATTTCACCTGGCTGGTTTTATTATTATTATATATTTTATTGTTTCTAACTTGTCAAAAGAAGCTGTAACTGGACTTTATTAAGTACTATAACTCTATTACTAATTGAATCTACAAATAAAGTTGATCAAATGGATTACACTGTAATGTTTATATTGTAAGGGAAACGGAAATGGGCTGTAGGACGATTTATTTTCTACTTAGTAGATTGAACAATTGTTGTTATGTTATTGCTATATTTCCACTAATATTTCTTCATGTAATTAATCCTTAACAATAGTTTATACACTATTTATCAAGTGTTGATTTCTGCACCTTGCTGGTTGATATTCATCTGATGCATATGATAAAGTGGACGCCTGGCAACTTTCTCTAGCGGGGACGTATAGGCTGATAGACCAGGTGGTTCTAGTGTTAAGGACTGGTAGATGGGTGTTCTGATAGGCTGATAGACCAGGTGGTTCTAGTGTTAAGGACTGGTAGATGGGTGTTCTGATAGGCTGATAGACCAGGTGGTTCTAGTGATAAGGACTGGTAGATGGGTGTTCTGATAGGCTGATAGACCAGGTGGTTCTAGTGTTAAGGACTGGTAGATGGGTGTTCTGATAGGCTGATAGACCAGGTGGTTCTAGTGTTAAGGACTGGTAGATGGGTGTTCTGACAGGCTGATAGACCAGGTGGTTCTAGTGTTAAGGACTGGTAGATGGGTGTTCTGACAGGCTGATAGACCAGGTGGTTCTAGTGTTAAGGACTGGTAGATGGGTGTTCTGATAGGCTGATAGACCAGGTGGTTCTAGTGTTAAGGACTGGTAGATGGGTGTTCTGATAGGCTGAAAGACCAGGTGGTTCTAGTGTTAAGGACTGGTAGATGGGTGTTCTGATAGGCTGATAGACCAGGTGGTTCTAGTGTTAAGGACTGGTAGATGGGTGTTCTGATAGGCTGATAGACCAGGTGGTTCTAGTGTTAAGGACTGGTAGATGGGTGTTCTGATAGGCTGATAGACCAGGTGGTTCTAGTGTTAATTAATGACTGGTAGATGGGTGTTCTGATAGGCTGAAAGACCAGGTGGTTCTAGTGTAAGGACTGGTAGATGGGTGTTCTGATAGACCAGGTGGTTCTAGTGTTAATTAAGTACTGGTAGATGGGTGTTCTGATAGGCTGATAGACCAGGTGGTTCTAGTGTTAAGGACTGGTAGATGGGTGTTCTGATAGGCTGATAGACCAGGTGGTTCTAGTGTTAATTAAGGACTGGTAGATGGGTGTTCTGATAGGCTGATAGACCAGGTGGTTCTAGTGTTAAGGACTGGTAGATGGGTGTTCTGATAGGCTGATAGACCAGGTGGTTCTAGTGTTAAGGACTGGTAGATGGGTGTTCTGATAGGCTGAAAGACCAGGTGGTTCTAGTGTTAATGACTGGTAGATGGGTGTTCTGATAGGCTGATAGACCAGGTGGTTCTAGTGTTAAGGACTGGTAGATGGGTGTTCTGATAGGCTGAAAGACCAGGTGGTTCTAGTGATAAGGACTGGTAGATGGGTGTTCTGATAGGCTGATAGACCAGGTGGTTCTAGTGTTAAGGACTGGTAGATGGGTGTTCTGATAGGCTGATAGACCAGGTGGTTCTAGTGTTAAGGACTGGTAGATGGGTGTTCTGATAGGCTGATAGACCAGGTGGTTCTAGTGTTAAGGACTGGTAGATGGGTGTTCTGATAGGCTGAAAGACCAGGTGGTTCTAGTGATAAGGACTGGTAGATGGGTGTTCTGATAGGCTGATAGACCAGGTGGTTCTAGTGTTAAGGACTGGTAGATGGGTGTTCTGATAGGCTGAAAGACCAGGTGGTTCTAGTGTTAAGGACTGGTAGATGGGTGTTCTGATAGGCTGATAGACCAGGTGGTTCTAGTGTTAAGGACTGGTAGATGGGTGTTCTGATAGGCTGAAAGACCAGGTGGTTCTAGTGTTAAGGACTGGTAGATGGGTGTTCTGATAGGCTGATAGACCAGGTGGTTCTAGTGTTAAGGACTGGTAGATGGGTGTTCTGATAGGCTGATAGACCAGGTGGTTCTAGTGTTAAGGACTGGTAGATGGGTGTTCTGATAGGCTGATAGACCAGGTGGTTCTAGTGATAAGGACTGGTAGATGGGTGTTCTGATAGGCTGATAGACCAGGTGGTTCTAGTGTTAATTAAGGACTGGTAGATGGGTGTTCTGATAGGCTGATAGACCAGGTGGTTCTAGTGTTAAGGACTGGTAGATGGGTGTTCTGATAGGCTGATAGACCAGGTGGTTCTAGTGATAAGGACTGGTAGATGGGTGTTGACCATTCACTCATGCTGACCGGCTCCAGTACTTTGTTCTTGACTAAAGCCTCCAAGTCAGCCTAGACTTTTGGTCTGATAGCAGAAGCTACAGGTCCTGCTTTCAGAACCTTTGGTTTGCTGTCTGGCTTAATGCCAAGCTTCCCTGTGATGTCGTTCATACAACCCTGCTGTCCATTAAATCCATCTGTTTCTTTAAGATGGCAGGTAGGTCTGTGTCTCCATGTGTCATTGTCTGCACTGATGGTCAGTCCAGTGTGATTTTCTCCAACTATGAACATCCCAGTAGTGATGTATAGTCTCCCTTCACAACATAGCAGCTTTTCAGTTGGTCTGTTTACCTGAACTGTGACATCAGTGATGCCTCTCACAGAGACAGATTCACCTGTGTAAGTCTTTAACACGAGGTGCGCTGGTTGAAGTGGAAGGTGTTTCAGTGTGATTTCCTGGTCTGATGAGTCACTCACCTCAGTGTTCTCTTACTCAACAGTGTGAACATGTTTCTTGTTTCCCGTTTTGCATTTTCTGTTCTCTTTTTGTTTCTAGAGGATTTGTCAAGTGTGTATTTTTTTACCACAGGCTGGACAATCCATGTCCTTACACCAACATGTAGAATCCTGACATCCCTTTATACCACAGGCTGGACAATCCATGTCCTTACACCAGCATGTAGAATCCTGACATCCCTTTATACCACAGGCTGGACAATCCATGTCCTTACACCAGCATGTAGAATCCTGACATCCCTTTATACCACAGGCTGGGCAATCCATGTCCTTACACCAGCATGTAGAATCCTGACATCCCTTTATACCACAGGCTGGACAATCCATGTCCTTACACCAACATGTAGAATCCTGACATCCCTTTATACCACAGGCTGGACAATCCATGTCCTTACACCAGCATGTAGAATCCTGACATCCCTTTATACCACAGGCTGGGCAATCCATGTCCTTACACCAGCATGTAGAATCCTGACATCCCTTTATACCACAGGCTGGACAATCCATGTCCTTACACCAGCATGTAGAATCCTGACATCCCTTTATACCACAGGCTGGGCAATCCATGTCCTTACACCAGCATGTAGAATCCTGACATCCCTTTATACCACAGGCTGGACAATCCATGTCCTTACACCAGCATGTAGAATCCTGACATCCCTTTATACCACAGGCTGGACAATCCATGTCCTTACACCAGCATGTAGAATCCTGACACCCCTTTATACCACAGGCTGGACAATCCATGTCCTTACACCAGCATGTAGAATCCTGACATCCCTTTATACCACAGGCTGGACAATCCATGTCCTTACACCAGCATGTAGAATCCTGACATCCCTTTATACCACAGGCTGGACAATCCATGTCCTTACACCAGCATGTAGAATCCTGACATCCCTTTATACCACAGGCTGGACAATCCATGTCCTTACACCAGCATGTAGAATCCTGACATCCCTTTATACCACAGGCTGGACAATCCATGTCCTTACACCAGCATGTAGAATCCTGACATCCCTTTATACCACAGGCTGGACAATCCATGTCCTTACACCAGCATGTAGAATCCTGACATCCCTTTATACCACAGGCTGGACAATCCATGTCCTTACACCAGCATGTAGAATCCTGACATCCCTTTATACCACAGGCTGGACAATCCATGTCCTTACACCAGCATGTAGAATCCTGACATCCCTTTATACCACAGGCTGGACAATCCATGTCCTTACACCAGCATGTAGAATCCTGACATCCCTTTATACCACAGGCTGGACAATCCATGTCCTTACACCAGCATGTAGAATCCTGACATCCCTTTATACCACAGGCTGGACAATCCATGTCCTTACACCAGCATGTAGAATCCTGACATCCCTTTATACCACAGGCTGGACAATCCATGTCCTTACACCAGCATGTAGAATCCTGACATCCCTTTATACCACAGGCTGGGCAATCCATGTCCTTACACCAGCATGTAGAATCCTGACATCCCTTTATACCACAGGCTGGACAATCCATGTCCTTACACCAGCATGTAGAATCCTGACATCCCTTTATACCACAGGCTGGACAATCCATGTCCTTACACCAGCATGTAGAATCCTGACATCCCTTTATACCACAGGCTGGACAATCCATGTCCTTACACCAGCATGTAGAATCCTGACATCCCTTTATACCACAGGCTGGACAATCCATGTCCTTACACCAGCATGTAGAATCCTGACATCCCTTTATACCACAGGCTGGACAATCCATGTCCTTACACCAACATGTAGAATCCTGACATCCCTTTATACCACAGGCTGGACAATCCATGTCTTACACCAGCATGTAGAATCCTGACATCCCTTTATACCACAGGCTGGACAATCCATGTCCTTACACCAACATGTAGAATCCTGACATCCCTTTATACCACAGGCTGGACAATCCATGTCCTTACACCAGCATGTAGAATCCTGACATCCCTTTATACCACAGGCTGGACAATCCATGTCCTTACACCAGCATGTAGAATCCTGACATCCCTTTATACCACAGGCTGGACAATCCATGTCCTTACACCAGCATGTAGAATCCTGACATCCCTTTATACCACAGGCTGGACAATCCATGTCCTTACACCAGCATGTAGAATCCTGACATCCCTTTATACCACAGGCTGGACAATCCATGTCCTTACACCAGCATGTAGAATCCTGACATCCCTTTATACCACAGGCTGGACAATCCATGTCCTTACACCAGCATGTAGAATCCTGACATCCCTTTATACCACAGGCTGGACAATCCATGTCCTTACACCAGCATGTAGAATCCTGACATCCCTTTATACCACAGGCTGGACAATCCATGTCCTTACACCAGCATGTAGAATCCTGACATCCCTTTATACCACAGGCTGGACAATCCATGTCCTTACACCAGCATGTAGAATCCTGACATCCCTTTATACCACAGGCTGGACAATCCATGTCCTTACACCAGCATGTAGAATCCTGACATCCCTTTATACCACAGGCTGGACAATCCATGTCCTTACACCAGCATGTAGAAGAAGCCTGATGTCCCACCTTGCCACAGTGGAAGCATGTGACTTGATTTTCCCGTCTCTGATTTTCAGTTGAAACTCTGCGCACTTTTCCTTTTTTTGTGATCAACTTTTTTATTTATTATAAAGGAACACAGACAAGAACAAAAAGCAGCAGGAATGGTTATACAGCTAGAGACACAATACTGTTAAAATATAAATATCAGTATATTATGTAAACCAGGTATTGCAGGTAAATACAATTATAATTAACCACATATAAAATCACTCACCTGAGCTGCATCAACCCCTCCTGGGACCAACCAACCCACCCTCCATCCCCTCCTGGGACCACCCCAACCCACCCTCCATCCCCTCCTGGGACCACCCCAACCCACCCTCCATCCTCTCCTGGGACCACCCCAACCCACCCTCCATCCTCTCCTGGGACCACCCCAACCCACCCTCCATCCCCTCCTGGGACCACCCCAACCCACCCTCCATCCTCTCCTGGGACCACCCCAACCCACCCTCCAACCCCTCCTGGTACCACCCCAACCCACCCTCCAACCCCTCCTGGGACCACCCCAACCCACCCTCCATCCCCTCCTGGGACCACCCCAACCCACCCTCCATCCCCTCCTGGGACCACCCCAACCCACCCTCCAACCCCTCCTGGGACCACCCCAACCCACCCTCCATCCCCTCCTGGGACCACCCCAACCCACCCTCCTACACCTCCTGGGACCACCCCAACCCACCCTCCAACACCTCCTGGGACAGATTTTGACTCATATTGAGTGATAAGACTGAGCTATTTAAAAACACTTTTTCAACATTTCAAGATAGCAGTTAGTTCAGTTTGATCTTATTAAAGACAGCTGTATCATTTTTTTATTCATTTTGACATATTGTTTGGGACCACTTTTTTTGCTCTGTTTGAAGGCTGTCAGCTTCTTCTCAGGAAGAGAATCCCTTAGCCTTTCGACTAATTTTGGGTTAGTTCGACTAATTTTGGGTTAGTTCTCTCAAGAAGAACTAACCCATCTCAACATGACAGAAAGTAAGACAGGGAAACCCATCTCAACATGACAGAAAGTAAGACAGGAGAACCTATTTCAACATGACAGAGAGTAAGTCAGGAGTCCCTGACCTTATCTTCTCTCAAGAAGATGTCTGGTAGGCCCATTTAAATACCTTTTTTGGACATTTCAAGAGCCGTCCGCCAGTCCGGAGCCGCCAGAGCCGCCCGCCAGTCCAGAGCCGCCCGCCAGTCCGGAGCTGCCCGCCAGTCCAGAGCCGCCCGCCAGTCCAGAGCCGCCAGAGCCGCCCGCCAGTCCAGAGCCACCTAAGTGGGCGAAGCCTAGGGTGGAGCGGAGTCCACGTCCCGAACCTAAGCCACCTCCAGTATAGGTGGGTTGGGGAGGGGGGGTGTAGCACTAGTGCCGTCGTTGACGGCAGCCACCCTCCCTTCCCTCCCTTTTTGTTTAGGGGGTATTTGGGTTTTGTTTTTGTTCTTGTTTTGGGGGGGATTTTGGTTTTTCTTTTTAGGTGCATTCTGGGGTCTGCACCTTTAGGGGGGTACTGTCACGTCCTGACCAGCAGAGGGAGTAATTGTATTATATTTGGTCAGGACGTGGCAGAGGGGTATTTGTTTCATATGGTTCGGGTTGTGTGTGTTATTTAAGGGGTGTTTGATTTATGTAGTCTGGGGTTTAACCTCTTGGGGCTAGGTGGGACGCTAGCGTGCCACCCGTGGTGCACTCCATCAACAGCAGGTGCATTTCAAGAGCGGCAAATTTGAATCCAAATAAATGTCAAAATTCAAAATTTTCAAAAATACAACTATTTTACACCATTTGAAAGATAAACATCTCCTTAATCTAACCACGTTTTACGATTTCAAAAAGGTTTTACGGCGAAAGCATACATTTAGAGTATGTTAGGACAGTACATTTACAAGAGTTGTGTGTAATGTTTTGTCAAGTCAAAGACAGGGTCACCAAAACCATAAAACCAGCTAAAATGATGCACTAACCTTTTACAATCTCCATCAGATGACACTCCTAGGACATTATGTTAGACAATGCATGCATTTTTAGTTCTATCAAGTTCATATTTATATCCAAAAACAGCGTTTTACTATGGCATTGATGTTGAGGAAATCGTTTCCCTCCAATAACCGGCAGTCAAGTCAGCGTCACAAATTAAATAATTAAACTTAGAAAACATTGGTAAAATATTATATTGTCATTTAAAGAATTATAGATTTACATCTCTTGAACTCAATCAACTTGCCAGATTTAAAAATAACCTTACTGGGAAATCACACTTTGCAATAATCTGAGCACTGCGCCCAGAAAAATACGCGTTGCGATACAGACTAGACGTCATGTTGGGGAGATCTAAAATCGAAAATACTATGTAAATAATCCATTACCTTTGATTCTCTTCATCAGATGTCACTTCCAGGTATCACAGGTCCATAACGAATGTAGTTTTGTTCAAAAAAGCTCATCATTTATGTCCAAAAATCTCCGTCTCGTTAGCACATGATGTAAGCCAGCCGGACTTCTCGTCATGAACGAGGGGAAAAAATATATTTCCGTTCGTTCAAACATGTCAAACGTTGTATAGCATAAATCATTAGGGCCTTTTTTAACCAGAACATGAATAATATTCAAGGTGGACGAATGCATACTCTTTTATAACGTATTGGAACGAGGGTACCCAACATGAACACGCGCGCCAGGTGTCTAATGGGACATCATCGTTCCATGGCTCTTGTTCGGTCAGATCTCCCTCCAGAAGACTCAAAACACTTTGTAAAGGCTGGTGACATCTAGTGGAAGCAATAGGAAGTGCCAAAATATTCCTAAGCCCCTGTGTTTTTCAATGGGATAGGTTTAAAGTCAATACAACACATCAGGTATCCACTTCCTGTCAGAAAATGTCTCAGGGTTTTGCCTGCCAAATGAGTTCTGTTATACTCACAGACACCATTCAAACAGTTTTAGAAACTTTAGAGTGTTTTCTATCCATATATAATAAGTATATGCATATTCTAGTTACTGGGTAGGATTAGTAACCAGATTAAATCGGGTACATTTTTTTTATCCAGACGTGCAAATGCTGCCCCCTAGACCCAACAGGTTAAGTTTTGTTCTAGTGTTGGTGTCACGTCCTGACCAGCAGATGGAGCTATTGTTTTAGTTTTGGGGTCAGGACGTGGCAGTTTTGTGTATGAGAATGTTTGTATTGTTGATTGGGACTTCCAATTGAAGGCAGGTGTGTTGAGTTGCCGTTGATTGGAAGTCCTATATAGGTGTGTGTGTTTTTCTTTGGGGTTGTGGGTGGTTGTTCTTGCACTGCGTTTTTGTATGCCTGTAAGACTGTCCCTGTTGTGTTTATTGTTTTTTCAGTGGATGCTTTACTCCTTTTTTAAAAATTAAAATATGAGCATCCATATTCCCGCTGCGCCTTGGTCCTCCTTTCAACAGCACGATGGATTTTGTGACAGTTGGTTTTCTATGGTTTATCTAGTTGTTCTGTTTCTTTGTTAGTCTGTGTGGCTCCCGATCAGGAACAGCTGTATGTCGTTGTTCCTGATTGGGAGTCATGTATTAGGAGTGTGTTTTCACCTGGGGTTTGTGGGTTGTTGATTTTGCACTGCTGTATGTAAGTCCAAAAAATGACAAACCGACAGACAGGCTTTCTTGTTTTCCGTGTTCATTTTATTCTAATTAAATAGAAGAATGAGCATTCCCATCTGCGTTTTGTCATCCATTCACCACGACAGCCATTACAACATGAGACAGGGAGAAGCAATGTAAAATCAATAATGAAATTGTTTCCACAATTAACATGCTTTTTCTTGTTTCAAGTATGTTTTATTATGAAAAGTACAATATAACCATATATACTTGTACAACTATGGAGCGTATGTCCACATATAATTGTACAATTTGTTTTTCCAACATAAAAGACAAGAAATGATCACATTGGTATTTTAACAGTGTTATTGTAAGAGTTTAAATGTTTAAACAGAGGATACATCTAAAACAGGATAAAACAAGTGCAGTATGTTGTGAGAATGTTACTTTAACGTCGACTCATAACGTCACACTATAACTTCATGGGAGTCTTGTGGAAAGACTGCATGTTGTTTTGGGTGGATTGAGTGACGTCTACAAGCCTGTCACGTGAGTGTCCAGTTATTATTTCAGGGACACTGAGGATTCATCATAAACCCAAAACCCTGGATAGAGGGGCTCAGTGAATGTGGAGGTGAATGTGATCAGGTGGGTCAGTGTGTCAGAGGAGGCTCTATAGAAGGACAGAGTGCCGGCTGACCAGTCCAGATACACTCCTACTCTGTGGGAGCTGGAGGAGGGGACGTCTATGGTAGTGGAGTTATTATTATGCCTGGCTCTGTATCTGTCGTCATAGCAGATCAGACTCCAGGACTTGTCATTCCATCCAAGCCAACAGTCCTCACCCCTTCCTCTCCTGCTGATTCCTTTATATGTCACTCCTATATCAACCTCTCTCCCACTCCACTCTACCTCCCAGTAACAGCGCCCAGTCAGACCCTCTCTACACAGCACCTGTCTGCAGTCCTCAAATCTCTCTGGGTGATCAGGATACGGCTGCTCCTCTCTCATACATGTCACCTTTCTGTTCTCCTCAGACAGAGAGAGGAGTCTGTCTACTGTGTTTAGGTCCAGTGTGAGATCACAGACATCTGATGGATGAAACCAGACACAATATTAGAAATCATCATCATTCACATTAGAATGTTAACTCACTTTTCACTAATTCATTTAATGTAGATGTTTCTAGGTATCAAAAGGAGAAGTTAAGGTAACTTGAGACTTGTTGAATGATCATATGTTATACTGTATGGTAATATAATACACACTTATTCACATTAATTACACACACACACACACACACACACACACACACACACACACACACACACACACACACACACAGCAACTCTTTGTAAACGTTGGTGTCCCTGATTTGTGCTTCTGTAGAACTACAGATGATATTTAATATGACCAAGTCAGTAATGATGGTGGTCTTTGACTTAACTTGAATTAAGACTTATTCTTAGTCATATTCTTCACAGCAGTCAACACTCACATTTTCTAATTCCAGGTTTCATTCTGTTCTCTCCACCATGTTCCACACTGTAGCGGTAAGCAGAAGAACAGACAGTCATTGAGGGATACACCTGAACTCTCACACACACACACACACACACACACACACACACACACACACACACTCACACAAACTGGACACAAACACACACACACTGGACACAAACACACACACACTGGACACAAACACACACACACTGGACACAAACACACACACACTGGACACACACACACACACACAAACTGGACAAAAAGACACACAGGACACACACACACACACACACACGGTCAAGCGTGGTAAGAACATTTTCAGTGTTTGTGTCCAGTGTGTGTGTCCAGTAAGTGTGTGTCCAGTGTGTGTGTCCAGTGTGTGTGTATGTGTCCAGTGTGTGTGTGTGTGTGTCCTGTGTGTGTGTGTGTCCTGTGTGTGTGTGTGTGTGTGTGTCCTGTGTGTCCTGTGTGTGTGTGTGTGTGTCCTGTGTGTCCTGTGTGTCCTGTGTGTCCTGTGTGTGTGTGTCCTGTGTGTCCTGTCTGTCCTGTGTGTGTGTGTGTGTCCTGTGTGTGTATGTGTGTCCTGTGTGTGTGTGTGTGTGTGTGTCCTGTGTGTGTGTGTGTGTGTGTGTCCTGTGTGTGTGTGTGTGTCCGTCCTGTGTGTGTGTGTCCGTCCTGTGTGTGTGTGTCCGTCCTGTGTGTGTCCGTCCTGTGTGTGTCCGTCCTGTGTGTGTCCGTCCTGTGTGTGTCCGTCCTGTGTGTGTGTGTGTGTGTGTGTCCGTCCTGTGTGTGTCCTGTGTGTGTGTGTGTGTGTCCGTCCTGTGTGTGTCCCGTGTGTGTGTGTGTGTCCCGTGTGTGTGTGTGTGTCCCGTGTGTGTGTGTGCTGTGTGTGTGTGTGTCCTGTGTGTGTGTGTGCTGTGTGTGTGTGTGTCCTGTGTGTGTGTGTGTGTCCTGTGTATGTCATGTGTGTGTGTGTGTGTGTGTGTCCTGTGAGTGTGTGTGTGTGTGTGTCCTGTGAGTGTGTGTGTCCTGTGAGTGTGTGTGTCCTGTGAGTGTGTGTGTGTCCTGTGAGTGTGTGTGTGTGTGTCCTGTGTGAGTCCTGTGTGTGCGTGTGTGTGTGTGTCCTTGTGTGTGTGTGTCCGTCCTGTGTGTGTGTGTGTCCCCTGTGTGTGTGTGTGTCCCCTGTGTGTGTCCGTCCTGTGTGTGTGTGTGTGTCCGTCTTGTGTGTGTCCTGTGTGTGTCTGTGTGTGTGTGTGTGTGTCCCGTGTGTGTCCCGTGTGTGTGTGTGTGTGTGTGTCCCGTGTGTGTCCCGTGTGTGTGTGTGTGTGTGTCCTGTGTGTGTGTGTGTCCTGTGTGTGTGTGTATGTGTGTCCTGTGTGTGTGTGTGTGTCCTGTGTGTGTGTGTGTGTCCTGTGTGTGTGTGTGTGTGTGTGTGTGTGTCCTGTGTGAGTCCTGTGTGTGTGTGTCATGTGAGTGTGTGTGTGTGTGTCCTGTGAGTGTGTGTGTGTCCTGTGAGTGTGTGTGTGTCCTGTGTGTGTGTGTGTGTGTCCTGTGTGTGTGTGTGTGTGTCCTGTGTGTGTGTGTGTGTGTCCTGTGTGTGTGTGTGTGTGTGTGTGTCCCGTGTGTGTGTGTGTGTGTGTGTGTGTGTCCCGTGTGTGTGTGTGTGTGTGTGTGTGTGTGTGTCCCGTGTGTGTGTGTGTGTGTGTGTCCCGTGTGTGTGTGTGTGTGTGTGTGTGTGTGTCCCGTGTGTGTGTGTCCCGTGTGTGTGTGTGTCCCGTGTGTGTCCCGTGTGTGTGTGTGTGTGTGTGCGTGTGTGTGTGTGTCCTGTGTGTGTGTGTGTCCTGTGAGTGTGTGTGTGTGTGTGTGTCCTGTGTGTGTGTGTGTGTGTGTGTGTCCTGTGTGTGTGTGTGTCCTGTGTGTGTGTGTGTGTGTGTGTGTGTGTGTCCTGTGTGTGTGTCCTGTGTGTGTGTGTGTTTGTGTCCTGTGTGTGTGTGTGTGTTTGTGTCCTGTGTGTGTGTGTGTGTGTGTGTGTCCTGTGTGTGTGTGTGTGTGTGTCCTGTGTGTGTGTGTGTCCTG